>NC_137612.1:50464034-50746534 GCF_963280865.1 Gymnoscopelus braueri | reverse complement strand
TGGAACATACTGCTGGCCACCTGCCAAGGTCTCTGATTGGTTGAAGAGACATCCTGGACCCATAGCGCCCTCTTCAGGACATGACACCATGAGTATAGCTCCCAGCCAGGCAGATGCTGATGTGATGAGTGTGACAGATTAAGATGTTTCATAGATGAAACATTAGGCTTGATTTATACTTTATTGCACACCAGTGTCACATGACAAATTAGCAGATCTACAAGCACACACTAGTGATGGGCATTGTTGTTCTTTTCAGATTACTGAATCATTCAAATCAGTTCACTAAAACTTCATTTTGAGTTGTGTACAGATGCAAATGGTTGTCTATGTATTAACATTAACATCTATATTGGTTGCCGTTTAAATTTTATTTTGCCGTTTATGACATCTTGATTTGTCTGTTGATGACTAAGAGCTTTTCTTTTGTACAAACATGTATTTTATCATGTATATATGTTGTTGTATGTAATAAAAAAGTCTGTTTTAAGTATAATCTTTTTTAATATAAACTAGAGCCTGACCGATATATAATCCAGCTGATATTTCCATATTTCAGTCAAGGACGACATGTTGCTGGTGAATTGTCCATTTCTTAAATCTCTATTGGTCAAACAAATCCAGTCGGGCTCTGAACATGTTACAATACATACATTTACTACCATGTGAGCTTTCATTGAAGAGAATTTCAACATTATTACAATATTTTTTACAAACTCAAGTGTATCGTTTTATGTTTTATGTTCAGTGTTGTTTTAGCATCCTGTATATTAATGTACACATAATATCTGTCAGGAAATAAATCACTGCTTCATGTAAAAGTACAATACTGGAAATATTTTTTCTTAAATGTAATCTCTTTTACTAAAATATGTTTACAATCTATACAGATGATTAACAATAACAAAACAATGATATTGTTGATGTGTTCACTGTTTTGGAGTGACTTTTAGGCTACAGTAAAAAAAAATGATGGTGGGAGGGGTAATAAAGGAATGGCAGACACAAGTGTAAAAACATCTACAATTGTTTTATTGCCAAACTAAAACTATCCCTGCTATTTATTTACACTTTACAAGCAGCATATGCATCACAAATATAAATGGTTTACATTTATATACATTATTTATATAAAGCCAACTCTTACCGTCCTACAATACATATAACTTTGTTTTACTCATAGTCCGGTCATTTCCATAGTTGTATAAACCTCTGAAGAACTTTAATAAAATATTGTTGATTCAGATACATAAAAAGGTATGTTTGATATAATTGGTTCTAGTATTAAAACTGCTCGACTAGCTCAGTTACAAAGATAGGCATTTAAAAGTTTTAGGTAGTAAGTTGCGATTTTGGCACAATCCCAGACAGTGAATAATAATGCTTAATTTATAGCCTAGGCTTACTCTGTTGTACGACGATATTGCACGCCTAAATCGGCCGATATCTAGAAGCTCAAGCTGTTGTGAGTTTATAGATCGGCTATTTCGCGACAACATCATCGTACAGTGGGGCATAATTAGCCATTTTGCCTGATTTGTGCTCCGTCGCGTGCCTGTGTTGCACGCCGAAAAGAACAGACCTAAAAGCTCTCAACGCGTCGGGATGCAAAGTAGGGCCAGACCATCATGTCGGTTGGCCGATTTGTCGGCCATTACATCGTTATCGACAATTATGCAACCGACTTTGTCACGTTCTTTTACCACTTTCAGAATTGTCAAACATTTTCAACAATAGCAGATCTACAAGATGACAAGTTGTGATCTTGTAGATGAGCTATTTTAAAATGTTCTACTTTTGCTAAACTAATCAAATCTCAGTTTTACAAATTGATTAGAATTGATTTCGCCCTTTTGACCATATTGGTCAACACATCGGTAATCAGTGGTCTAAGGACTCTCCAAAATCAGGACAGGCATCAGACCCAGAAATCTAGCATCCGTCGAGCTCTAATGGGAAGCGTTGAGAGCTCAGGCTTAACCATTCCTTTCCATCATATCCACTGACAAGATAAGGGGGGGAAAGCAAGGGACCGAGTCTGATAAACACAAAACATTTCTTTGTTTACAATCAGTAAGTGAAACAACACGATTATGAAATAAAAGAACAGGGAGAAGAAAAAGAAAAACATTTCAAAAGATGCATTGGTTTACACATGACACATGACATTTGTACTACATTTTGGCTGGTCTGTGACCTCGGAATATGCTTATTCATGTCTAGTACGTTTTGTTCTACACGATCGCTAAACCAGTGGTTCTCAAAGTGGGGTCTGGGGACCCCCAGGGGTCCTTGAGGTGGCTCCCTGGTGGTCCCCAGCGAAATGAGGAACAGTTTAACCACTTTAACCCTATTTTATGATTCGGCTATTTGAAAAAATTGCCAGTCTACAAGCTCACAAGGGGACGCACTGTGAGCTTGTGAAATATTTGGAATCATTTTGAAAAATGTTAACCTCACAAATCTTCTCTGATGGGGTCCCTGGCACGAGATATTTTCACATGGGGGTCCGTGGCCAAATGCACATCAATTTGGGGGTCCTCGACATGAACACTGGTCTAAACGATCAAGCGCTGTCCGTAATGTGTGTGTGTTGCAAGCAGTGTTCTGCAGTTCATCTGCTGTCCAGTTTATGGTTTTCATTGCATCTCAAGTACAAATCACCACAGTACAACACTGCACGTCAATACACTGCACTGCACGATTTCATCATGCACAGTATTACAATAATATCATCACGAATATTAAGCTCTGAGACATCCAATATCACAGTACTGCAGGGGTTTCCCCCACAGCATCACAGTTCACCATGCCAACACCTAGGACACCGACTGGACTATAGAGCTCACCTCCAACACAATGACTTCAAACGCGTATCATTACGGGACGATTTGGCAGGCACCAATATTAACCACTTGAACCCTATGTACTTTGATGTACAGACAATAGGCTCTGTGCACAGCAGCCATATTGGAAAGAAATTGGGCCTCTTCTTACTTCCTTCACAGGTGATACCAATGATACTAATGAAGGCTCTGTTCCATTCTGGTCAAACAGAGTGTGGACCAGGTACCCTCATGGTTCCTTGAGGGGGTTCCAAATGGTACCTTGCGGGTGTGTAACTCTGAGAGTGTACGGGTCCATTTGGTTCCATTTGTACACTCTCAGAGTTATGGGGGTCCCTGAAATTAGAAGGTTTGAGAACCACTGTGCTACACTAAATGGAACAGAGCCTTCATTAGAATCATTGGTAACACCTGTGAAGGAAATAAGGAAGAGGCCCAATTTCTTTCTAATATGGCTGCTGTGCATAGAGCCTATAAGCGAAAAGAGCATGTCGAGAATTCTACATGTTCACAAGGTAGTCTCGTGTAGCCAGACAATCAGAGATCTCTGTATACTGGTATGTCTGGTGACATGTTTCATCTAAAATGTAACAAATGGGCTAAAACTGGGTGGAAACTATTTGGAAATTAAAATAACTGCATCACAGAACCAATGCAAAGACTTTAGAGCGTTCCTTCATATGGGATTGTATCAGGATTGGTTTTCAAATCTGTGGACTAGGCCTGTCACAGTTACATAATCGCCTAATCGCAATTATTTGACATTTCCTAAATAGCAATAGCAATAACATTTTCAAAAACAGTGGACATATTTTCACTATTTATTTATTTTCATTTTCAACTTTTTACAAATGTTGAGTATAAAATGATGGCCTATTTTGGCATAGTACATTATTTAGATTATTGGGTATTGGTCATTGTCAGTCACTTCTTTGTCTATTTAAGTTATTTGTTATATCTGCCTCGCCTAAAAGCCAAGTATTTTTTATGTTCCAATGTTCAATGAAAAAAGGTCAATTAAATCATTAATCGCAATTATTATTCAGTCAAGTTTCATGATCGTGACAGCCCTATTTGTTACAGCTGGTTTTCTCCGGTGTCCGAGCCCGTACATTGAATTTACATTTCCCCGGACGTGTCAGCAGGCAGAGATCTGTGATTGTCTGGCTATGAGAGACTGTTGTAGATTGTGACTGTCGGGCAGAAACCTCTTATCTCCTTCTTTTTTTCTCGTAATTAATACCCTACTTGATCATACTACAGTGTCACACAAAAGTATCAAAAATAGCAGATCTACAAGCTCAAAACGTGGCGCGAAGCGACACGTTTTGAGCTTGTAGATCTGATATTGTTGATATTTTTTAATTTGTATCCTGAAAAGTAAGAGTTTTGGACATATGATGTTTACACCCGACAGAGACGAGATACTAATTCTGCCGAACATTCGCCTAGTTTTCGCCGAATGATCGCCGATTATGACATGCCCAGAATGGGGAGGCTAGGGTTCATTTGATTAATCGAAAGTGAGAAGAAATATCACAATAACAAAAGACAATCACATGTAGCCTATTGTATAATATGTTATCATTATTATCATATTACTTCAAACCAATACGTTTAGGCAAAACTGAGCTCACAAGGATCACAGGTTGTTACTGGTGTTACATTAGTGTCAAATCATACAATTATTTTAACAAAGTTTTAAAATCCTTACGGCATCTATATATTTCTCAAATTTTTCCTAATAATTTTAAAAGTTATATCTTAAATTGACAAACAAACACACATAAAAAAAGTATCGTATCACAAGTATCGTAACAAACCATTAATCAAAGATCGTATACTGTAGTTAAATATTCTGTTCATTGGCATATTTTGCTCGTGGTGAAATTAAAAACATAGATATAGTAGTTAAATAAATATAAACTTCTATTTGTTTTAGTTGTTTTTCCAGTATATCTGCGTGCTGCTCCATATGTTAAAGGCACCAGGGTTGAAGTAGAAAGTCGGATGATATGTGGAATCAAATGTTCTGTGCATGACACATACCTTTGGTAAATAAAACACCACAGGTGCATTGCGTTCTATGCCAGCATTACTTTAAAGCAATTATCCTGTGTTACAAACTGATAGACAGATAATAATAAGTGTGCTGTGTGCTGGTTGGGGGTTCAATTTGTTTAAAAGAAAAACAGGGTGTGTGTGTGTGTGTGTGTGTGTGGGGGGGGGGGGTCATTTTCTTAACCACTTAAGCCCTAGACAAATAGTGAAAATAGCCTATCAACAAGCTCACAATGAGTCGCAATGTGACAAAATGTGAGCTTGTAGATAGAAAAATCTTTGAACACCTTTAACAAGCCTTGACAAATGATGTTAGGGCTAAAAATAGGGACGCAAGGGTTAATGTGGTAACCCCCCCACCCCCTCCTTCCAGCAAATCAAACCCTGCAAAGCAGGATAGTCAACTAAGTCAGTCTGTAAATGCGCCGCTCAGCTAGAGACAGAGGAACAATATCACAGCCTTTGTTGTTCAAAATTCGTATTTGTTGCCAAATCAGTAGGCGTTCGTCTGTTAGAACTGTTGTTCTAATCTAGCATCTATCTTGCATTTAGAAGTCCCCAGACGTATCGGTAGATGGGTATTTACAGTCGTCTGGCAACCCAAGACTACAGTAGTCTCTGACTGTACTACAGACGTCCCCCAAACATGCAGCAGCACTAGCTCTGGTCCATAGCGTTAGCAAGTTCTCCATAACGCTATGCAAGGGACTATGACTTGTCTCATTGGCCGGGTTTATGATGTCGACTTTAGAAGACACTATAGTAAAAAATAAAGACTATACGGTAACACTTTACTTAAAGGTCGGGTCTATAATAATACATTATAAGCTCTGCGGCACAGCACAATATAACCGCCATACTTAGTCAGTTATAAAGTGTCTTCTAAATAAAGACACTTTATAACTGACTACGTATGGAAGTTATAAGGTGCTGTGATGGTCATAATGCATTATGACCAGCATTTACTTCATAAACCTTGTTATAAGTTGTTATGCATAATTATAAACATTTTGGGTAACGATTGTTATGAAGCCTTATAAGAGCATAATAATGCTCATAGACCCGACCTTTAAGTAGTGTGTTACCTAATATACTTTTGCTGCAGTGAGACCTGCAATGTAAAATCCACATCTTTTTTTTTGGGCCATAAAATAAAATATATCCACCAGACAGAGAAACAAACTTCCATTCACTCAATACTGCCACCTGACCAGATTCGGTCAATAGAAAATGTATTGAATGAATGAATGGAAGATTCTCGGTTCTGAGAGGCTTCCCACCAAGGAGAAAATGTCTTTCAACGACCTACAACCGTCTTTGTTTCGGTGAAGCGTCTACTTAATTACATTAGGCATTGTAAACCTGATCAATGAGGAAAAACATAGTCCCTGGCAGAGAGAAGTCAATAATGCTATGGACCAGAGCTACAGCAGCACCCTACGCTACACAGACACATCCTGACTGTCAATTTAACCCTGAGAGCGTCAATATTTACCTTTATAAGTCCAGTTAAACTGACAATAGGGATTATGCTGAGTAGCGCAGTAATATATTTAAAAAAAAAACTTTTGAGTTATTCAGTCATTTATAGTGTGTTTTCTGATGTATTCCTGTCATCAGTTTTACATTATATTATATTGATGAGTTCCCCTACAGTACTAGCTGCAGTTAATGTGTAAAATGTCACGTTGAAATCCATGATTTTGATACAGATAAATAAATAGGAGGCAACAGGAGATGGGTGGGTCAGGCGGCCACCATAAGAAATGTAGCACCCATAGCTACAGGATAGGCCTCTTTTGGCCTTCATGGACGGATTGGACACACTGTCCTACGCATTAATGCTAAGTCACAACAACTTGTTTTAAAAACACCCTGCTTAATCACCGTTATTCCAAAAAGCATAAACCCATACTTGGCTAAATAGAAAGAGAACGTGACATCGACGCCATTGAAAGTAATAGCTGAAAACCTCCCAAGATGGCGCCACCTGTCCATTGAACTCAATGGACGGGGGGCGGGGCGGTCGCTCGTTCTAAATAGAAAGGATTTAGATTTGCTTTTAGAGAGTCATTATGACAGTGGTTCTCAAAGTGGGGTACGGGGACACCCAGGGGTCCTTGGAGGGGTTCCAGGGGGTCCCCAGCAAAAATGAGGAACAGTTGTCAACACTTAAGCCATATTAAAAATGTTCGGGCTATTGAAAAATAGCCGATCTACTGTAAAAGCTCACAATGCGGTTTGTTACAATGTGTTGTGAGCTTGTAGATCTGCTTTTTTTTGTATAAATTTTTTTTATGTTGACACAATGTTGAGAACCCCTCTCTTATGGGGGTCGCTGGAACAAAATCTTTTCAGATGGGAGTCCACGCCCACATCAACATAAATGTGGGGGTCCTTTGACATGAAAATGTTTGAGAACCACTGATTAGTATGAAATGTATTTTGGTTCAAATATGTGTTGCGGTTGTAGCTGAGCAGTATATTGAACAGGATCTCAAGCCCAGTGCGAATCAGGTCCGTATGGTTTGTGTAGTGTGCTCTGCTGTAGTCGTCACCCATCCCTTAGTGGCCTCTAGTGGCCACCTGCAGAATGGCTAGCCCCTGTTGTCCAGTCGACGATGATGAAGCTCAGGCTCATCACCATGAAGGAGACGCCCAACGCAGCGAAACAGGTAGCCTGTGTGTTAGAAAGACAGAAAATACCATTGGCCAGTGGTGGAAAAAGTAAAAGTACCAATACTGCAATATAAAAATACTCTGTTACAAGTAAAAGTCCAGAATAAAAAATGTACTTGAGTAAAAGTACAAAAGTAATGGCATCAAAATGTACTTAAAGTACCAAAAGTAAAAGTACTAAATATTTGAAAATAGCCGATCTACAACCTCACAACGCGTCGCGATGCGACGCGTTGTGAGCTTGTAGATCTGCTATTTTCAAATAGCCTATGTATAAAATAGGGCTAAAGTGGTTAATGTATGTTTCATTATATCATAGCTTATATCTGAAAAGTAACTAGTAACTAAAGTTTTCAAGTAAATGTAGCGGAGTAAAAATTGAGTTAGCTGGTTTCTGCCCGACAGCATTGATATGCTAAATCTAACATGCTGGGAAGATAATTCTATTCATGTTCAAATGATGTGAAGGTAAATCTCTTCAGAGCATGTTGTACTCCCCTTCACACTTCCCCCCCTGTGGGTTAATCCATTATGAATGCATCCGTGTCATTTTAGATTTCTTTGGCTATTCAAAAATAGCAGATATACAAGCTCATATGAGCTTGTAGATCTGCAAAAAAAAAATGTAATCATGCAAATTTGTGCAAATCTTTGAATATATATACTTTTAAAGCGAACATTTGTAACTCAAATCTTAACATCTGGTTGTTTAAAAAAAAAATCTATGTTGCTATAATCAGTGGTTCTCAAACTTCCCCCAGAAGCAAATATTTGAGTAAAAAATGTTTGCTTTAAATAATATATATTCAAAGATTTGCACCCATTTTCCACGATATATATATATATTTTTTGCACCCAGTGCAGTGCAATGAGCTTGTATATCTGCTATTTTTGAATAGCCAAAGAAATCTAAAAATGACAGAGATGCTTTCCCCGGTCTTAACACATTCCATGCCAGAGTTTAATCTCATAATGTACTCACCAGTGCCAGCGTTTTATTGTTGTTTTTTTGTTTTTTTCATGTCGCCACAGACCTCGCTAAATAAGTTAAAAGTGCGCGTTCATTTGGTTCTAAACACACAGCGGATCTGTGAGAAACGGCCAGCGAAAATAGTTTCCAAATGCGAGCCGCCATCTTGAAGATACAGTGGATCAACGCTAAACAGTGATCAGCGAGGAGAAAAACAACAACCGAGAAAATCGAGTTTTAAACAGGATCCCAGACAGGAAGCGGATACGATCGAAAAAAACTGAACCCGAATAATTCTGTTTCCGACCGGAAACGGAAATGGATGAAAAAAAATCGGAAAGTGCACCTGGGGCAATTTCAATGGGAATCGGTGGTTCGCGTAGATCTACGCGACTGGCACGCTGCGGCTTTAAATAGGTTCGCGTAGATCTACGCGACTGGCATTCAATGTGTTAATAGATTAAGTCAGGAAGGCAAGCATCTACAAACTTCAGGTTGCTTATAATGATTACAATGTGTATACCGTTGGTGGTGCAGTGCAAGTGATTTGTTTTGTAATGTAAGAGTCAACACTTTGGGGGTGTATAATTTGGGGGTCCTTGACATGAAAATGTTTGAGAAGCACTCATCTAGAAGGTTACAGAGTGCACATGTTTAGGTCAGGGTGAAAGGATGTGTGGTGCTCACTATTATCTTGGGTCTAGACGTCATAGGTTCATCTTCTTCAGGAACTATACGGATGTAGAAGACAGCTGGGAAGATGAAGATGAGGCAGGGAGCAGATGTTGCACCTGGTCAGAGAATGAGAGAAGTTAAGCACTTAATATGATGGGCTATTATTAAAATAAAATAAAAATCCTGTTTACTAAAGAGCTAGAGAGACGGGAAAATCCCGTCTATAACAATGATAACTCTATCAGAATATAGAGCTATTTAACACTTAGTTTAACAACAACAACAACAACAACAAAACACTTACATCCCCTTTAAATTAATTTAAATTCTTTAAAATGTTCGCCTACAATGACATGGCAAAATAGGGAGGCCAGGTTAGAAACAGGCACAAATGGTTGTTGGAGTTCAAACACAGAACTGAGGTCACAACAACAGCTGTGTGCTCTACTGACAGTGTGTGTCAAGAAAGAGTGTATGCAATACATATTTTGTGTGCGTGCGTGCGTGCGTGCGTGCGTGCGTGCGTGCGTGCGTGCGTGCGTGCGTGCGTGCGTGCGTGCGTGCGTGCGTGCGTGTTTGCATGTGTGTGTAAGTGTGCACGTGCGTGTGTGCATCCACGTGCTGTGAACAGTTCCGTGAACTCTGGAACAACACTATTGACTCTGTCCGCGTGTTTACCAGGCTGATGCAACACACACCCGTCACAGCTTTTTAGTTTTCCTTTAAAGACGAGGTCAGAGGTATCAGAAGCTAAAACAAACCAGGCACCGTCAACCAGTGTTGGGCAATAACTTATAATATTACTACGGATTAAAATAGGCAAAACAGTCTCTCGCGTGGTTCGGTGGTAAAGCGCCGGCCGACCACCGGCTTATGGGTTAAAATCCACCGCGGTGCATCCGGCTTTGTCGAGCGCCTCTATACGAATACGAACACAATTGTTCGTGTTCGGGGAACGCGGGCCGCTATTGCGTCGGTGCATAATCACCCTGTCGGGCTTTAAATTTCAATAATGACCACCTCCTCATACATTATCCCTTGCTTAATCCACGAGCCCATGCAAGCAGCAGCAGTTGGATGGCGGTACTAACCGATGATGCCAAAGATGCCCAGGATGTCGGGAGCGAAGATGACCAGCATGTTGATTATGCTGAGCAGAATGACGGCGATGGCGGTGTGTCGCAGCCAGTTGAAGCTACAGCTGGGGAAAAACATATGCTGGATGGCCCTGCGCACCTGCAGGACGCAAATGTACCAGATCATCAGCACACATACTTGATTTACATTTTACAATTCAGGCATTTAGCAGGTCTACGCTCTTATCTAGAGCAACTTAGTTAAGTGCCAGATCGGAATAAGCAGACTGGCACTAGTCAATAAACAACAAGGTAAATACAGTCACATAAGTAGAGCGCAGAGAGAACAATGTAGTGTCTCAAAGAAACTATAGGATACCAGCTAAACAATGAATCTCTCAAAATAACTTTCTGTTAGGCATGTAACGATTTATCGTAAATCGATTAAAATCGATTCAAACTGTTGACAATTTAAATCGATTTAATACAAAATGTATCGCGATGCAAACAGCAGAGGGCACGTTAAAAAAAATGTTTTCAGTCATTTGCTACTGTAGAGTAAAGAGGATAAGAGAAAACACAGTATTATAAAAAATAAAAAAAAGAGAAGAGAAGAGAAGAAAAGAAAATACTGGATTTGTGTAAGAGGAAAAAAATAAAAGATTTCAGTTTCATTTGCCTGGAAAATAACTTTGTGTTTAAAAAATCATGAAAATCGTATCGTGAATCTAGTATTGTGATTCGCATCGTATCTTAAGTTGAGAGACAAAAATAACAAAAGCATGTGGACAAGTAACCGAGACTGATCTGCATGGTACATATATCTATACTCGATCGCACAACACACCGTTGTGCGCTCAAGTTTGCTGACAAGCGACACATTGTACGACGGCGTCCCTGTATATATATATGTATTCAAAATGGCAGAGGCCACGTCTAACGTACAGGGAACAGCACAATGGGGACAGTCAGCGTGACGGCGGTGAGAACGGCCACTCTCACACACAGGATCAGAGTGTCGTAAGGGTCGATGCGACTGTACGTGTGCAGCAGCTCAGGCTCCACCTTACCTATGAGAATGGAAAGACACAACGTTTCATGGACACAATTCTCTTTATCCTGAATGGTAAATGTTGAATATGGTATTTTCTGAACACTGTAATTTTAATTTCAATCGCAGAGTTTGATATACATTGGTACCCCATTGCCTTTTTTGTAGATGTGCTATTTTGGCAACTTTTAAGAAAGTTTGAAAGTGAAAGTGGTTATGTCTGTCAGTGAGTTTACATAAATAGTGAACCAATGCAAAGTATTGACAACAGTGTTCACCCTGTGAGCTTTGACTAAACCATCATTACATTGGAACACGGGTTCCTTTTTCCCCATTTCCTGAAAAGCAACGGTTGAGAACATACTAAGGTTTCCTCCCGACAGCAAAGATATGCATTTGTGTCAATAAAGATGTCAATCAATCAGCAGGAGAGATATTGTGGTTTGAGCTTCAGGCAATAGGCTACCTCTTGTCAATCAGTATTGTTCCACAAGTGCTACGCAAATAAGGTTACTTAATTATTAGTATATATACTGTATATTATTGTTTTTAAGTGCTGTTAAACAATATAGATTCATTCACCACAAGAGGGAGTAAGGACCTTATCGTTTAGAAAGCAACACAAGTATTTCTTTTTTGCTTCTAGGCTAGCTAATCTAAAGAACAAGGGAACAAGGAACTGCACATGCAGTATGACTCCTTTTAGAAAGATATGGATTATGCTATGCTACAGTGTTATGCAAATAAGGATTATTATATTATTAGTTTATATTATTGTTTAGAAGTGACGTGAAACAACTTAAATTCACCACAAGAGGGAGCGATTACCCTGTATCTACAAAGCAACACAAGCCAAACAATATGTCCTGGAACAACATACAATGTAACCTCATATACCCTGTACTGGAGATATTGTCGCTGTTGGGCAGAAACCTTGTATGAGCGAAAACACAACTTTTCAGGAAATGGAAAAAATAACCTGTGTTCCCATGTAGTTATTATTCAGTCACAAGCTCTCGTAAATGCTTTTCATTGGTAAAATAATTATAAAACGCACAGACAAACTTAATCGCTTTCACTTACCATATCACAGTGAAACAGACAGACGTTGTAGCAACTTTCAACTTTCCTACAGAACCGTCCCTGGATTCTGGACACAAAATTGTACCAATTTTTCAAGACTAGTCAAAATAGCCGATCTACAAGCACACAACGTGTCACATCGCGGCACAACGTGAGTTTGTAGATAAAGGCCAGGGGTGATATGCTCTTACCATAGAAGGTCAGGTAGCCAAAGAGGGCAGCCAGGAAGTACATGGTGTACATGACAAGAATGGATATATTAGACACCTGTTGCATCCTCTTCTTAGTGGGACTGAAATGACACACACAGATAAGACAGTTAGGGGAATGTCACAGTTCTGCTCCGCCATGTGTGGAACGCACATCGCTCCAGCTCAACAGAAAATACATTTTCAGGTCGGGATTTATTTTTTTATTTATTTTTATTATTTATTTGCACATTTAAAACAACACAACAAACAAAGCAACAGCATGATATTGTGTTGGATGTGCAGGTGAGATTTAGAAAACCCTTTTGGGTTTATAAGGTTAATCTCACCTCACTTGAGGTGGGATACCAATTTGGTTTAAACCATTAAAGGGATATTTCACTTTCAAAAAAACTTTTGGTGATTTTATCATCTACTCAGGCCTTTGTGAGCCCCCAGACAGTTTTTAAGTTGCTCGATTCAGTATTTAGATATTTGATATTCATTTTATCAGACACGCCCCCTTCCTATACAAACCCATTGTAACTTCAAACTCCATTTTAACCATGTTAGATTCATCAAAACCACCTGTCCTTGGTTCTGGTGACTCACCCTGCCCTCCTAATGCGTGAGGGGGGCGCGTTTTTCCGATATCTTTTTTCATTTTTTTTTTTTTCATTTTTTTTTCATTTTCCAAAAAATATATAAAAAATAAATGAAAAAAGTAATTAGGATTACTTTTTTCATGGATTTGCTAAGCTCTTTAATAGAGACCTGTTACTGAACAAACACTCAATGAGTGCTATTGGAACATAGATCAATGTAACCCTTATTTTAGCCGAAAAAAATAAACCCCCTTGAAGCTTAAGGAAACAGATACCAGGTACCACAGTGTGACACTGTAAATGAAGTGTGTCTTACTTGCGGAGCTCGGTGTAGATGGGTAGCACCTCTGGATGGCACACGAATGCAAAGGCCAGGATGGGAACTGTGTATGCCGTCTGTAATGACATGCATGCACAACCATACGTCATATATCATTAGATGAGACACAACTGTAACAAGCCGTCTGTTTGTATGTAAAGTACAGTGTGTCATTCTGTTTGTAATGACACAATAAACCGTATCATCAAATCACAACACAAGTCCATGAAACACATGCTACTTATTTATCATAAAGGATGAGACTAGGGATGCACCGATATGGAAATTCTTGTCCGATACCGATGTTTAAAATAACAATTTAGCCGATATTACTATATACTGATACGATATTTGTTTATTTCGGATTACGGCAAATATCGTCCGATACCGACATGTGGCCGATATATCGGTGCATCCCTAGATGAGACTGATTGATTAACTTTGGAAGTTTGTGTCATCAAGTATTTCGATTCCCTCATTGTGTTTCCTTGGTGACATAACATTACAATGTGAATTGATATTGATGTTTGGCATTTGGTTCCAGTGGCATGTCTAGGGGGTGGCCTGAGGTGGCACGTGCCACCCCTGGAATATGAGGTGCCACCCCATTGCACACGGAAATACACTCTGTGAGAGCGCTGGAGTGCTTCCGGTACCACAATGGAAACAAGCCCCCCGGGGATTTTTTTATTTTAGACTTATATAACTTTTTTTTTTTGGGTTGTTCTTTACTGTACTGCCGTACCGTTTTCAAACTGGTTAATAAAGTATTCAATCACTCACTCACTCACTCACTCACTCACTCACTCACTCACTCACTCACTCAATCAACCAATCAGTCAGTCATTCAGTCAATCAATCAATCAATAAATCGTTCTGAATAACTGCTCGGAGCAGTGGCGGCTTGTTGGCTTTCAGAGTATCTAAACATTTGTGTCAACAATGGCGGTCGAATGAAGTTTCATTGCAAAATGTGATGGTTGTGGCTTCTTCTCTAGATGATGACATGTCTACCTGTGAGTTCATGGTGAACATGTCTACCTGTGAGTTCATGGTGAACATGCGCGGTGGGCAGTGGGAATCATCCTCAGCCTCGTGCACCAGGCCGTTGTGGGCGATGGCGGAGGCGTTCAGGTGGAGGTGTGCCGCCGTGGTGTTAGACGTGTACTCCTCGAATGGACAGGGAATCTGGAACTTCTTGTAGATAACCTGCAGAGAGACATGGACCACTTAAACCCTCGATACTTAGTAAACTGGACCCCATGGGTTGTCTCTGTACTTGGAGTGCTCTTTTCAATTCTGACTACACCTATAATGTCTTTTGGCTAATGTCCCCCCCAGAACATGGATGCTGGGGTTCAAATGGTTAAAGGAGCACTTCACCCATTTTCAACCTTGTCTTCAACGGTCCTCACTAATAAGATGCCACCATTCCAGTCTACTCATTCCAGTGTCTCATTGGCAGGCTGTGGACAGTTCAGAAACCTGCCTACCAATGACATCATCGCTGGGGATTCCAAGCTAATAGAAACTACAGCCTTTCTCTTCCTGGAAAGTTAGCATGCTGAAATAGACCACTGTTTGTTTGTTCTTGCATCAATAAAGAGTAGAAATAAAGTTTTAAATCTTGTCCGAAATGACCAAACCTGCCTACCGATGATGTCACTGGTAGGCAGGTTTCTGCACTGTCCACAGCCCTCCCCAAAGTGACTAGACAACCTCTCCTCTAACCACATATGTACAGTATGTCATATTATATATTTTGTCATATGGCAGTGTACCATGGTGAAAACAGCCAATCTACAAGCTTATAATGATATGCCCAAAATAGGGATGCCAGGTTGAGAGTGGATAAAGGGGGGGGGGGGTGTCAGAGAAAACAAACGGCAGCTTTTGGAGATATGAACGCATTGCGATGCAACACGTTGTTCGCTTGGAAAAAAACTGTTTTTTTTCTTCCCGGCAAGTCACACCGTTGTGCGATGTAGTAAATTAAGCCAAAGGGGAGGTGAGCGAGGGTGTCTCAGAAAAAAACCCATTTCACGGCAGATTAGTGTGAGTCAGTCTCAAGCACTTTGGTTTCCCTCCCCTTCTCCCCTTTGATGTCCTATAATAAGCAGCTCTAACATTCCTCTATCAACCCGAGCCCGAATACCACATACTGCTGCAGACAGCGCTGTGTAGTGGGATTAAAAAGTGATGCCAAATCAGACAAGTCAGCAAAAAAACAACACACCCCATACAGAGCGCAGTCCGTGACGAATGCCTGCCTGCCTGCCAGGCATACGGCCATGCACCATGCACTCACTGCAGTGAGGAAATGCCCCGTTATGCTTGGTTTCGCGCCGGTGTCGCGCTACCTACCGGTGGTGGACAGTAACTAAGTACATTTACTCGAGTGCTTAAGTAATTATTTTGAGTATCTGTACTTGACATGGGTATTTATTTATTTATTTCCCCCCAAAAATTGGAAGCCTATGACCGTCACAGTTTCACTACATTTCAAAGACAACTATTCTGCCTTACAAGGCCAAAGTGTAACTACGTTTTTGGACACACTGACTAATTTGTTTATCCCAAATTAGCCTTCGTGATTTTGAGGGGGAAATAATTACCTCAAGAACAGCTATACAATTAGTGTATATCACTTATTTGCTGATAACCCATTTTGCAGACAAATTGAAACACTTTTAAACCCTTTTATCAGTTAATTTGTTTTGCATGGTTACTGCACTTTGGCTTTGTAGGGCAGGCAGTATTGTTCTTGTGACTCCCACTACATTTCTAGGAAGGGAGCCAAACTTACAAAAATACATTATGAATAATCACTGCCCACCACTGCGGACAGAGGAAGAGCTAGCATCCAGCCACTTACTGCGGAGAGGAAGAAGACCATGCAGCCGAGAGAGAAGCCACTGGTGTAGCCCAGGTAACCTGTGGAGAGAGAACAAATGGCAGCCTTTAAACATCACAGCTCCCTATCATTTAGGGAGCTGTTGGACATTGAACTTGTGGAAGGAAACACGACTAGCGGAATCACTGCATTAGAAAGATGAAAGAGGCTTTGGAAATGACTGCTGTCGGGCAGAAACCTCTTATCTTCATATTTTAACTTATTTTTATTTTTTTCGTAAATGAATACTACAGTGTCACACAAACTCTTATAGATCTGCTATTTTTGCTATTTTTGAATTTGAATCCTGAAAAGTGAACAGTTTTGGACATTTCCACCCGACATTAACGAAATGTTAATTTCGAGATTGTACCAGAGGGTCCCCCGATTTTTTGGGGGGAAAATGTTTGAAAAATATCAAAAATGTTTGGAACGTTTTGACTAATTTGGATAATTCTTCTGCTTAAATCTTATCTTCTGGTGGTCCCTGGCAGAAAACATTTTCAGATGGGGGTCGGTGGCCAATTACATATGAATTTGGGGGTCCTTGACATGAAAAGGTTTGAGAAGCACCGCTTTAGAGGTGACATGACAACAGGGAGGGGTTGTACTCACCAAGCTGTTTCATCAGAGCCAGGGGCAGGATGATGCTGGCAGAGACCATGATGACCAGGTAGTTGCCATTCAGATACCACAGACTGGAATGTAATTTTAAAAAAGTTAAGTGATTATTCTAGATTCACACATGAAGGGAAATATTTCAAGCCTTTGCTTTTCTCATTTTAAACTTGATGATTAGCTCATGAAAATAAAACATTTAGTATCTCAGAATATCTCAAAAGTATACCTGTAATGAATTAATTCCTTATATCACAATAATAATAATATACATTTTTGATAATGAAATGATACTTTTTATTTTATTAATTTGTTCCTCGTTTATTCCTTGCACGCACATGAACTTTTCCATGATATTCAAAATGTTTGACAAGCACCTGTAATGTGCAATGTTGGTGCACTCAACAACAATAACAAAACAACAACGAGAGCAATGTAGACAGAACATCACATTTAAGTTGAAAGGTTGTGCATACCCTCTCTTTTGTATAAAAGTATAAGAAACAATGGACCACTTTCAACCTGGCATCCCTATTTTGGGCATGTAATAATAAGGGAAGATTTACACACATTTTCAAAGAATTTCAAAAGTCTTTGAAAATAGTAAAACATTGTTGTGAGCTTTTAGATCGGCTATTTTCGTCACTCGACACCGTCGCACGACAAAGTATAAAATGCGGCTTGGGCATTAATAAGCGATTAATATCCAGCCTGAAAACTGATGACGGAAAAACTTTGTTGCATAAGGCCAAAGCGTTATTGCATAAGGAGACATTTTTTTGTTGCATAAGTCTGGTGATTTGTGTGACAACTCAAGAGGCACGGCAAGAGTGCCGGTGACATATACATGTACATGACACCGACACTGTCAGTGACTCTTATGTCACCCCCCCCCCCTTCCCCCCAACCCAAACATCATCAAGTAGAAGCTAAGCAGCCATAACCCATCCAGACACACTGTAATATCGCCCCTTCACAGGCCTTCCAAACATTCTGGGCCCTCTTAAAGCCATTGACCTCACAGAGGTTCTGGAGCGGGGTGGCCGAGGCAAGGCAAGGTTTATTATATACATATATATGTTCACAGGATACATTTCATTACCAATGCAATTCACAGTGCTTTACACAAAACATTTGAGCATGAATCCATCACTACAGCAAAATAAACACATTATTATGAAAGGACATTTGGACCTAATAAAAATGAAAACTAGGGAAAAAAGAGGGGGGGGGGAGAAAGAAAGAATAAGGAAGCAAAATTACATATTTTTTGCTTTTTGCTTAAAATAACTAAGACTTGTAGCAGACCTGCAGTTTTCGGGGAGTTAGTGGTGGTGCATGAAAACGGAATGCTGCTTCTCTACGTTTGGTTCTGATTCTGGGGAGAGAAACCTCACCTGTCCCAGCTGACCTGAGAGGTGTGGATGATTTGTGATACAGCACAAGACCAGAAATGTGTTTAATCATTTCACCATTCAATGCTTTATAACACAGAGTAGGCTATGTGAGTAGAACCTCCATTCAGAGACACCTACACACTTAACCACTTTTAATTTCACTTAAAAAAAAAAAAAGTGTATTGCAAAAAAGTTGGTTATGATGCATCGTGCGCTTGGAGATGAGCTTTTTCAGCTACTTTTGTGCGACCCTTTTGTATGACGAAGTAGGACATTCATTTACGAAAAAACTTTAAAAGTTTAAATATGGAGATACAAGGTTTCTAGCCCGACTGCGGCGATATGTGTGTTATGATGACATACAGTACTTATAACACCATGGTTAAGCACTCTCACAGGCATTGTGTGTTCAGCCTAGAGGTTTAAAAGGCAAGACCACTTTGGTCTGAGGTTTGGGTTGTGTAGTTATCTTGCCATGATGTAACTCCAAAGGTGGACAAGAAATCTAAAATAATTGCTCCATTGAATAGAAATTGATAATTCAAAATATGCTCCTCATTGACCTACATTGTACGCTGAAACAGCTCTCAAAGTCACTCTTTTAGCAAGTAAACTAACGTAAACAAAGTTGATTCACACAATATAGAACATCACCAAACCCAGTACTGTTTTTTTTTTAAATAAAGATGTAAACTTCCTGTTTTACTATTTGAAGATTCGGATCCAGATCCGGATCCGTGGATCCAGTCCGAGTTTTCTTCCTAATAAAAATAGTGACATCAACAGGAAGTTGACATTTTTATAAATAAAAACAAACAGTACTGGGTTTGGTGATGTTCTATATTGTCTGAATCAACGTTGTTTATGTTCGTTATGTGCTAAAAGAGTGACTTTGAGAGCTGTTTTACCATACAAGTCAATGAGGAGCATATCTTGAATTATCAATTTCTAATCAATGGAGCAATTATTTTTGATTTCTTGTCCACCTTTGGAGTTACATCATGGCAAGGTAACTACACAACCCAAACCTCAGACCAAAGTGGTCTTGCCCTTTAAACCCCCTCACTGGGCTCATGTTGTCTCTCAAATCCTGGCTATCGCAGACTGGTTGTGACATAATAGCCCCCGGGGTTACGATGTTGAGCCAGTTTATTCTTAACCCTCTCAACAACGATCGCCTCGCTACTGGATCCATTGATCCACTTGATCTGTGCAGGGCTCAAGTGCACTGGGGGATGTGGGGGGTGGATGGGGTGCAGAGGGCATGTCCCTTGACAGCAGAGGAAGTCCCATGTCCTTTGTAGGAGCCATCGGTCAGCGGGGTCAAGATGATCCGTTTTCATTAGGGCCGCGGTGGAAGGTAACTAAAGTACATTTACTTAATTACTGTACTTAAAGGACCACGTCACCCATTTTCATATATGGTCCTTACTAATGCTCATTATAATATGGTACCATTTTTGGCTACTGGCTCTGTGTCTCAGAGGAGGAAACCCGCCTACCAGTGACATCATCGGTATGTGGTGGTTTGGTCATTTAAAATCAGATTTCAAATGTTTCATTAAATTTGTGTATTAATGCAAGAACAATGGCTTCTATTATAGCATACTAACTGTCCTTGAATAGAAAGCCTGCAGTTTCTATTAGTTTGGATTCTGCATCGATGATGTCACTGGTGGGTTTCTGTCCACAGCCCTACTCTGAGAGACAGAATGGACCAACTATCTGAAGATAGATTGAAAATGGTTGAAGTGGTCATTTAAGTACAGTTTTGAGATACTTTTACTTTACTTGAATATTTCCCTTTTTCTCCTTTTTTCTGGTTTAAACTTCTACTCCACTACATCTCAGAGGCAAATATGCACTTTTTGCTCCACCACAAATATTTTAACATTTAGGCTACAAGTCACTTATTTAGATTTAGATTTATAATTACAAAACATAACTTAACCACTTAAGCCTTTTTATAACCATTTTATACTTTGGCTATTTTCAATCTACAAGCTCACACACATCGCGACTCATTTGTTATCCAATGAATACATTGTATTGCGCGTGCAGTCTTTTCCTGTCAGGCAGTAATCATGCTGGCTGAGAGGTATCTAAACCTGCCTGACCACAGTCTAGCAACAAAGTTGTATCCCCAATAAATCTATATAAATAGCATTAGAGGATTATCCCCTATTGCTATTAATATGTTTATATTAGAATAAACATCAGCTCAGTGGCCTTGTGGTTAGAGTGTCCCACCTGACAAAGTTCACGAAGGGTTCAATCCCCGGCCAAGTCATACCAAAGATTACCAGTGGTGGAAAAAGTACTCGAATGTTTTACTTAAGTAAAAGTATCAATACTGCAATGTAGAAGTACTCTGTTACAAGTAAAAGTCCGGAATTCAAAATTTACTTGAGGATAAGTACAAAAGTATTGGTATCAAAATGTACTTAAAGTACCAAAAGTAAAAGTACTAAAATGTTTGAAAATAGCCTAGGTATGAAACAGGGCTAAAGGGGCACGGTGGCGCAGTCGGTAGTGCTGTCGCCTCACAGCTAGAAGGTCCTGGGTTCGATTCCTGCCGGGGACGCTGTGGGCTGGGGGCGTGTCTGGGGGCGTGTCTTCTCCTCCGCGTCACCAGCGCCCATACCCTAGGTGGGGTTGGCGAAAGGGCCTACTCTGTGTGGAGTTTGAATGTTCTCCCCGTGTCTCCTAGGGTAGTTAATACCCTCTCCTCACTATACTGCCTCCCCCTGGTCAGCCGGGGCACCTGATGGAGGGGAAGGGAACTGGTTGGAATAACGTGTTCTTTCCACGCGCTACGTCCAACCAGGGAAACTCCCCCCTGTCAGGTGACAAGAAGGTCAGTTGGCTCTCATGCATTGAAGGAGGCATGAGCTTGGCCCTGGCCTCCCTAGGCTGGTGAGGGGAGTGTAGTGCCCGCAGGATCACTTAGCAAATTGGCACCGGTGAAAAAAGGGTTACAAAATCGAGGGATAAAAAATATTTATGAAATAGGGCTAAAGTGGTTAATGTATGTTTTATAATGTAATAATGTATATCTGCAAAGAAACTAGTAACTAAAATGTTCAAATAATTGTAGTGGAGTAAAAGTACAATATTTTCATCCGAGATGTAGTGGAGTAGAAGTAAAAGTATAGACAATTGGAAATACTCCAGTAAAGTTAAAGTACCTCAAAATTGTACTTAAGTACAGTACTTGAGTAAATGTACTTAGTTACTTTACACCACTGGTAGCGCGGTGCACAAGATTAGCTTCTCACCGACAGACAGACAGACAGACAGACAGACAGACAGACAGACAGACTCACGGACAGGACAGACCATTCCGGGGGGGTTGAACTTGTACATTGTGTGACTTACTAGCGTCATGTCCATGAGGTGTACTTTTGTACATCAAGCTGCCTCACATTAAGGGAACAGGAGAAAGGCTCCTGACCTTATGGGGCCACATGGCTCGTGAACCATTGGTTCCCAAGGCTACAAACGTATTTACAATAAACACCTTGTCAAGCATCACGCTTGACGTCATACCTAGATAGATAACACTGAAATAACACTCGTCTCACTGCAGCTGTCATGCGTCCTCGTGCATTCACCACATGGAGATGTGTTGCTACTAGACACGTTCACGTTCAAATTATTTGTGTTTGTTTTGTTGTTTTGCAGGCATGTAGGGGTGCCATACTTAAATACCACTTAAACCCTAGTTGACCCAGGTCCCCTCGGGGCTCTAATATATTATACTATAGGTCCTCTCCTTTTTGCCCTCTAAACCAACAAATCTCTTTGCCTTGCGTTGAGACCCGTGGCGGTGGTGGTGAGCTTGTAGATCTGCTATTTTTTGCTGAATGTTCATCCCAGAGTAGGGACAGTAGGGTTCAACTGAATAATCAAACAAATCAATTTAATCGATTATTTATTTATTTATTTTCTCCAAAAAGTAAAAAAAACAAAAAAAGGTAAGAAAACAATCGACAGTTGCAGCCCTACAGGCCTGTAATGCCCCCCCCCCCATGTTTGGCATGAATCCATGTACCCTCCTCCCCCTTACAGTCCAGAGTGAGAGGTCTGCCATCCACACCACATCACAGGCTATTTAAAGGACATAAACACAGTTGTCTCCTTCTGTTCTGGAACTCTGATGCCATGGAGGGGTTGGAAACGCCAGAGGCGTGGTGGAAGAAGTACTCTGATTTTTTTTTCTATTACAGCTCTATTATGTAATTTTTTTTGTGTGGATAAAGTTTTTATTTTGTCCAATGTGTATGGTAGAGTATGTTAATGCAATACAACATATACAACTGGAGTGGTTGTATTTGGTCTCCCTGTTGAGACACAATCCTGTTTCTGGCTTGATACGCATTTTGAATTTCTCCCCAGAGCAAGCAGGCAGGCTCTATTAGTTCAGTGGTAAAAAATGGAGCATTTGTGTAGGAGACCGGGGTTCAAATCCAGGGTGGAACAGGACAGTTACAGAGTGCAGCTTTAAGTAAAAGTAGCAGTGCTACCATGTAGAAATACGCTGTTACAGTTGTTACACTTAAAGTACAAATGTATTGGCATCAAAATTTACCTAAAGTAGCAAAAGTAAAAGTATTTAAATAGACATACCGCAAGTAAAGGGTAACGTAAAAGTACCTCAAAATTTTGCTTAAATTGAGTACTTGAGTAAAGGTACTTTAATTTCCACCCCTGGTGGCTGGCTTCTGTAGAACTGTGTGTCTGTGACCACCAGGCTGCTAGCCGTTATACTTGACCTCTGAGGTTGGCACCCCTGTCTCATCAGCTGCTGCTGTCATTTAAGCATACACACGTGTGTGTGTGTGTGTGTGTGTGTGTGTGTGTGTGTGTGTGTGTGTGTGTGTGTGTGTGTGTGTGTGTGTGTGTGTGTGTGTGTGTGTGTGTGTGTGTGTGTGTGTGTGTGTGAATGAGACGAGTTTTCCCTTACTGGTGCTAATATTTACTTTGTGTATTTATTTCATTGTATGCTAATGTCTGTTTGTATTGCATTGTTTTGCTTTTTGTTTTTAACCTGTACAGCACTTTGGTTGACCCGGTCATGTTAAATGTGCTACTGTATATAAATAAAGTTTGAGTTGAGTTCAGTTGAGTGTGTGAGTTTAGCACCCTGCATAGTAAAACATTTGTGGCATTCAGGGGTGCCCAAAAGGTAGATCGCGAATAAGATCACAAACGCTATAAAGGTAGACTACATGATATGCCCCTAAAAAAATTAGAATTAAAATATAAAAAAATATATGTATAAACATAATCACAAAACTATTTTTTGGTTGGTATCTGCCACTTGAATTTAGGTTATTTGATAGATTGACATCAAGAAGGGCCTGTTAGCTCCCTTCACGGCTTCGATAATAGGCAAACCCGCGATGCAATGCTTTGTTTTCAAGAGTGCTGCGCGCAAACGTCAGTATTATTATAAAGTTATATAAAAATGTGCAGGGCAAAGAACTCGAAAACCTACCACTTCCATACAGAATGGGAGGAAGGCTCCCCCCCCCACTATTTCCCATTCCAAAGCCCCCTCAGGTAAATCTTTTCAGCAATGGGATAATACTTTTTTGGGTGGGTACATCTTGTTGAGCTGGTCATTTTAAAAGTAGTTCTCAAGTCAAAAAAGTGTGGGCACCCCTGAAATGAACTCTCAGACCTGCAAATAATGTTGTGATGGGCACATGGGCAGTACAGCCCTGTGGCATCTGTATCTGTGAATGTGTGTAACATGGGAATCAGTTACCTATAGATTTGAGATACCTCCTAGTCTGATTGGATGTGCATGTTATTGTCACGCTGTCATTGGCTGTCCTGTGTGTGGAGCTAGTTTGATAAGAGACGTCAGCGTTTCCTTGTTCAGTGTTAATAGTGTTTCTCAAGGTTCAACAGCACGGACGGAGTGTCTCCCGTTCTGTGCTAGAACTAGAGGACCCAAGTGATCTAAAACTCACCTATACCAGCGAGCAGTGTGTGACTGTGTAAATGTTATCATCATCCTGACCTGACCAGCATAATTGTAAAGAAGTTAAAGTAACCTGTATTTTCCCAGTAAAGTCTACTAACCTGGATAAACATTGTCGTGCCCCTCCTTACCCACTCCTCATCACCCAGCAGCACGACTATAATATTAATTTCAGCACTACTGCTTTATTCCAATTTCGGTAATGACACACAGCAAACACAAGTCCAGCCGACCAGGAGTCAAACCGACGACACGAAGAAGGGATTTGGAAGCCATGTGGTATGCACCCCAACTATTCAGCCATCAGGTCGCACCGTCATACAAGTAATTTGTTCTATCTAGTGGATAAGTGTTTCCTAAACGTTGCCAACGTTGGTGGGTTGTACTGGAGCGGGAGGGGGGGGGGGGGGGCAATGCTGCCACATGAGCCTGCCAACTCCAGGGCTTGTTTTTAGATTTGGCCAGGTGAGTTAGGCTGGGTCCACTTCAGTCATGCAAGCCCCATGTGCAGTACCTTAGTAGTTATGTCTTTGTGGAGTGGAACACATACCCCGTTACTTTCCAAAACCCCGGGCCCCTCCTTTTGCTCAGCCAATAACCAGCCACCAACGTAGTCACACCCCTGCTTTGGATTCATGGGTGGTGACACCAAGGTTTCCGCTAGGGCATTTTTATGGCTGGTCGACGTGACTGACAAGATTGTGTTTCTCCGGCCAAAATGTTAAATTGTCGGCCATAATGTGTGCGTGCATCACTCTACTGATGGCGACATCTCGGCGCGGCGCTTCTTTTCAACACTGCGCTGTTCCTGCGTTTATCCATAGTCTCCTGAAGCATACTTTATCTATTCCATCATGCAGGGGTGTAGCTTGCCAAAAAGAACTGAATGTATGTCAGGACAGACAAGTAATCTATTTACATGCTATCAATAGATCTGCTCTTTTTGGTACACAACACCGTGATACTACAGAGCATAAACCAAGTAGGCTTGAGCCTGTTTCGGGCTTTGCATCTCATTCAACCTTTAGAGCCGACATGATCAGCCTTCTTTTTTGTTACTGTCATGTTTACGATTTCATGATGCCAAGGAAGTGACTTGCCTGCAATGTTTCACCAAGTACTTCCATGATCACTTTGATCCAATAACGCGGACGCATGACAGTCACTTAACCCATTAAGACCTGGAACGCATCTATGTCACTTTTTGATTTGAGCTAAAAAAAGCATTATTTTACACTTTGGCTATTTTTGAAAAATGGTGATTTTTATGGTTGGTATTGTAATGTTGTGTTACTTTATTTAATATCCAGATATTAATTATACAAATAATTATAATAATAAAACGTAAAATATTAAATAAACATGTTTATATTTAACGGAATATTCATATTTAATGGCCAATTAAGATTGTACTGTATATGCCAATGACATATACCGGCTAATGGAAACCTTGGGTGACACTGGTCCAAACCTCCCCACTAACCCAGTGTCAGGTAGTTTGATTTATGCTTTGTCACGTAGGGCTGGGCAATATATGGATATTATATCAATATCATGTTAGAAGACTAGATATTGCTTGAGATGTTGGATATTTAAGGTTGTGCTATAAGTGTTGCTCTCCTTGCTTTTAATAATTTAAGCTCTATTTTATACAATTAATTATTTAAAAATATTAAAACAAAATAAAATCTTCACAATATCGATATCGAGGTATTCGGTCAAAAATATTGTGATATTTGATTGTGTCCATATCAACCCAGGGTTGATATGGACACATGGGTCGCGTGGCGTGGCGACAGCAACCTACTGTATCTACAAACTTGTAGATCTGCTATTTTTTTATACAAAAGAGGGATTTGTTTTGGAACATTTTCACCTACAATATAATGGCATGCCCAATATAGAGAGACCAGGTGTAGAGAGGTTGCAGAGAGGTGTAGAGAGGTTATTAGAGTGGAAGGACAGTACTCACTCAGAGGTGGGGTCAGCTTTCAGGAACGCTTGGATGACCAGTGGTAACTCGGACTTCACAATGTAGAGGTAGCTGGACATGGCTGGAACAGAAACGGTGCATGTAAACGTGTATCCAAACATACTCAAACACACAGGCGACAATGCTGTCTTGTTTACAGGGACCATTAGTGGATATGTGTGTGTGTGTGTGTGTGTGTGTGTGTGTGTGTGTGTGTGTGTGTGTGTGTGTGTGTGTGTGTGTGTGTGTGTGTGTGTGTGTGTGTGTGTGTGTGTGTGTGTGTGTGTGTGTGTAAGAATCTGCAGTTAGAACTGCAGATTCACTCCCAATTTTCCACCATAATCTGAAGACTCACCTCTTCAGACTCCACCTTAGCCCGTAGCACTTGACATTATAGTCTTGACGACCATGCAGACTTATGCTAAGGTTAAAATGTAATTTAGATAGCATGTTATTTAGATAGATGCTAGGTTCATTGTTTACCTGGTATCCTATAGTTTCAATGTGCAGATTTGTGTTTTGATAGTATATTGTTTATACTGATTACATTGCTTATTGTAATGACTTACTGGATGATTCCATTTCCTTACTGCTAAATGCCTAAATTGTAAATTGTAATAGTAAATTGTCCAAGGTAGCACACGCAGTCATGCACATCCAAAAGAGAATTGGTGCAGGATAAAAAATAGATAGTACAAGAAATTAACTTTTCAACCTGTGTCATCTTTGTCAGGTACATACTGATTTTGTATTTATTTTTATTTTTATCCCTCGATTTTGTAACCCATTTTTTTTCACCCAGTGCCAATTACCTATGTAATACTGGGCGCTACTCTCCCTCTGCCAGCCTAGGGAGAGCCCAGAACTGAGCTCATGCCTCCTTCAATGCATGAGGAGCTAGCAAGCCGCTTCTTATCAACTTATGAGATGTAATTTCACTTTGGGAGTAGCAAGAACGGTGTGTGGATATTCTGTTATGTTTGTGGATGGAAGGAATACATATTTCTAGTAGGAATAGTGGCCAAGGCTCATACAGGGCTTGCATTGTACCCCACACTGAGAGATGGCCTTTATTGTCACCGGGGGCAAGGCAACCGTGAATACTGCTCTATTATGTACTGCAGTGTATACAGTATTATTATAACCATTTATTATATAATCATCTATTAACCCATTTAGACCGGGAACGCATCTGTGTCATTTTTGGATTTCTTTGGATAATCAAAAATAGCAGCTCTACAAGCTCATCACGCGGCTATGAGCTTGTAGATCTGTTTTTTTTTTTTAATCGTGAAAATGTGCGCAAATCTTTGAATATATATACTTTTTTAAAGCGAACATTTGTAACTCAAATCTTATTGCTTCTGGGGGATTCTACTTCCTTCTAAATCCTAACAGTTTAAAAAATAGATATATGTCAGTGGTTCTTAAACTTTTTCATGTCAAAGACCACCCAAAATAATATGTATTTGGCCGCGGACCCCCATCTCAAAATATTTTGTTCCAGGGACCCCCAGAAGCAAAGATTTGAGTTAAAAATGTAGATATACTATATTCAAAGATTTGCACACATTTTCAAATGCGTTCCCGGTCTTAACGGGTTAAGGTAAGTGATATGCAACCCGACAGGGCAGGTCATAACTCACTGTGTGAGATTATGTCATGTGAAAACCATTTGTAATCATTAGCCCCACTTAGCTGCCTGTGACCTCGCTGTGGAAGAGGCTGAAAACGCTGATAAAACATTGTTGTTGCCGTCATGTGGAAACCTTGTATGTCACTTTTCAGGAAATGGAAAAAAAATGTACCTGTGTTCCAAAGGATGTAGTTATTTGGTCAAGCTCTTGTTAATAAGTTTCATTGGTTCAATAGAACCCACTTAACCACACTTACTTTCACTTTCACAAAACGCACAGAGAGCTTGTAGATCTGTTATTTTTGCTACTTCTGCAAGACACCCGTGTGTGATGAAGTAGGGCATTAATAAAAAAGAATACAAAATAAAAACTACATGGAGATACAAGGTTTCTGCCGACAGCAACGATGCGATTAAATGTTCATTGTCTCTGTGATTCATCTCCATACATTATTGCAGGGGGGTCCTTGGCCTGAAATGTCTGCAGATGGTAGAGGTTTTGGGGCAGCGGTTGCCTAAAGGTTAGAGGAGCACGCTTGTAACCGAAAGGTTCGATCCCCCAGACCGGCAGGGAAAATCAGGGTGGAGAAGTGAAAGGCCACCACTCATCCCACCCCCAACCGCGCTGAAGTGCCTTTAAGCAAGGCACTGAACCCCAAACTGCCCCAGTGGAGCTGCTCAGTGGTCAACAGTATAATCAGAAGGACATTCTAATGCGTGAGGGGTGGGGTGGGGTGGGGTGGGGTGATTTTTCCATTCCTTTTTTCATTAATTTTTTTACAATTGTTTTTTATGTTTATTTTATTTTAAAGTGAAATATCCCTTTAAATGCAGTACTTGAGTAAATGTACTTAGGTTACTTTCCACCACTGGCAGATGGTCTCAGTAAGACACACATGTTGTTTTCAGTGAGTGCCAGGAATTCTCACTAATGCCACACACTCAAATCCTCAGTGTTGATGGAAAAAATTGACCAGAACGTGTCGGTTTGGGTCCCACTGAGGCGGTAGCATCTTGCCCCACTTTTACACTCTCAAATAGAAGGAAACGTGCTGCGTCCCCGAGCACACACACTGACGTGACTCAAGTGTTAGACGCAGTACACAGTAAAATCCTCAGCGTGGGGTTGTAAGTCAGTACAATAGCTCTAAGAATAAAATAAGTCTGCACAGGTAGCTGCTGCTCTGAATAAAAAATGTGATGTGCAAACTACGTAGTACTAGCTGCCTGTGCGGACTTATTTTATTATTATATGTACATGTTTTGTCCTGCACCAGCTACCAACATGCATGGATGTGCATAACATTTCATTTATTGAAAGCTATTGATGTGAATCAGCTATTGATGCGAGTCCAGTGGTGGAAAAAGTACTCAAATGTTTTACTTAAGTAAAAGTATCAATACTGCAATGTAGAAGTACTCTGTTACAAGTAAAAGTCCGGAATTCAAAATTTGCTTGAGTAAAAGTACAAAAGTATTGGTATCAAAATGTACTTAAGTACAAAAGTAAAAGCATTAAAATGTTTGAAAATAGCAGATCTACAAGCTCACAACGGATCGCGACGCGTAGTGAGCTTGTAGATCGGCTATTTTCAAATAGCCCAGGTATAAAATAGGGCTAAGGTGGTTAATGTATGTTTTATAATGTAATCATTTAAGTACAGTACTTGGGTAAATGTACTTAGTTACTTTACACCCCTGTGTGAGTCAATAGCTTTATAATCCCATAGTACTCATTGCATAGGAGAAACAAGTGGAAGTGATGAAACAAAAACAAAAAAGAGCATTGGAATTGGAACAATATAGAAGAACTGAAGCTGATAAATGGGTTCTCTTTCCTGATCGGATGAAATTGGTGACCAACCTGAACATTTACTTTCTGTTTTGCAAGAGAGAGATGTTTTTTTTTTTACTATTTTTTAAATTGAATCCTGAAAAGTAAGTTTTGGACATACAGTATGAGGTTTCCACCCCACAGCGACGAATATATTATATTTATAGATTATTTTCACTGCAAAAGAAGAACACCTGCAGAGACAGTGGCTGCATTACTCACCTCCAATGTTTTGCAGGGTGATAGCAATGCCAGCAGCCATTTTTCCTGGTGTCCCAAAGGCCCTGTATCCCAGCTCTTCATAAGCTCTGATTCCTGCAGGCAGGTGGCAAAACAGCAACATATGCACAATATAGTGGTAGATATTAATGTCTAGTTATTTCCAGGTACATGAAAATGTAAATGTACTATTTTAGTAATTTGTAATTGTTAGCTATTTTAGTTTTCTTGTATATGTAGTGTAGTAATGTACGCACGCACGCACGCACACGCACACGCACACACACACACACACACACACACACACACACACACGGTGCAAAACAGAGTCTCGGCCACGCCATTGGCCTGGCGGAGACAACAAAACAGACACATGTGTGTTCATGTATGCAGTTTTGACAATACAAACATCGATCAATCAATCAATCAATCAATCAATCAATCAATTGTTGGTCTGTCCTTTTGGAAATGTGTTAAAGTCATTATTATGATCGCTTAAAATGGCAAACCCAGATGACTTGATACTGTAGGTGTTGAAACGTGAAGCGTTCGGTGTAGGCGTTGCGTTGAAGCGTGAGTCATATAGAACAGCTTACCCACAATGCCAGAGGCTTTGAGCAGCAGGTGAATGGAGTAGGAGGAGAGGGCAGCCACAGCGGTCAGGAGAAACCTGCCAGGACAATGAAGAAAGGAAAAACATGAACCAAAAATGGTTTGTCACAGAAAATCATACTTACATAATTATACTTTTTTGTACCATTATAAAACAACATCTGAAGATGTCTTTTTTATTTTAGAATTCATATTATCATCTCAATCACACGATGTGTGAAAATGACCTGCAGCATTATATAGTCAAGCAATAATCCACGAGAGGGAGATAAGTGTGAGATATAGGCACTGTGGCTGTAGGCTCATCACACTATAGTAGCACCAATATCACAGTATACAGTAACACAACCTCTGGTGAATCACTGCGATTACGCCACAGTTTCATTATCCCTGTCAGGCCAAAGACAGAAAGAGAGACACCTATGCACGCAATGTGCACACGCAAGGGGAGACATATCATGCCATATAATTAAAGCCAATGCCAAAACACTAAACGTGGGGTGGCAATGGCTCAGGAGGTGGAGTGGCCGCATGGGAATCGGAATTTTCCTGGTTCGATCCCTGGGTTATTGTCGAAGTGTCCTTGAGCGAGACACTGAACCCCCTAACTGCTCCCGACGAGGAGGTTGGTGCCTTGCATGGTTTCCCCTGCCACCTGTGTGAGTGTGTGTGAACACTAAATCAACGAGGGAAACCTCAATGTACTTTCGAGAATACACGTTTTAATTCAATTGAATTGAATAATTAGTCATTAGAGTGAGTGATTCATTGTTTCCATTTCCATGAAAGCCCGCTATAGACAATGTGGTATAGTGCTTGTTATTGCCAAGCACTCTCAACACTTTGCCAACAAGTGCATGGCGTGTGTGCTGAAAGGATGCATCAGAAATACAGATCTACGCTGCGAGAGCAGGAGAGGAACGGGAGGAACGTGGTGAGACAAAGACAAAAGATGCAATGCAGAATTTCACCCATTTTACTTAAGCCATTAAGACCTGAAGCCGATTCTACAAATGTCTCCTAAATCCCAACAGTATGTTTCTATATCAGTGGTGCTCAATCCTTTTCATGTCAAGGACAAGCACAAAATTATATGTATTTGGCCGCCGACCCCCATCTCAAAATATTTTGTTCCAGGAACCCCCCAGAAGCAAAGATTTTAGTTAAACATTTTCGCATTAAAATAATATATATTCAAAGATTTGCACACATTTTCACGATTTTTCAAAAATAGCAGATCTACAAGCTCGTAGCGTGGCACTCAGTGCCGCGCTATGAGCTTGTAGATCTGCTATTTTTGAATAGCCAGAGTGTAAAATAATGCTTTTTAGCTCAAATAAAAAGATTACACAGATGCGTTCCAGGTGCTAATGGGTTAAAAATGTGATGTGACAATACATTTTGGTTCTGATTCTACTGGACAAAAGGTAATTCAATACCCCATTATGCAGTAGCTGCTAATTGATTCAATTCATATACAGCTCATGAACCCATTATGCGTCATGTATGCTACGTTGTGCGATTGTGTCGTGGGCTGGAAATAGTGGATCAGTTATTTTAACACAAGAATATCACTTACAGCACCTTTAACCCATTAGGAAAGAACTTGGTTCTGCTGGGGGTTTCACGGGGAGAGGCCATAAAGTGTAAGCTGTAGTCTTGAGGTACGGGGTATTAAAACAGGAACCTAAAGGCTTTACGTTCCACCTAATATGTATTAATAAAGGGATTATGAAGCCTGGCACAGTTCACAATACCAAGGTCAACAGTGCCGTTACTCAATGTCCAGCCACAGCGAAAGCAACTTCAAAGCGCACACACTCGGTCAGGAAGCGTTTACATTTCTTGGCAAGGCCAATAAGGTATCAAAGCCTGATTATAGTTGCAGTGTCTGTTTAGCTGCGAGGGTATGCAGACAGTGACGTTGGTTGTGATTATATCAATGCCAATAAAACAAAAGTACCGACAAGTTAACACAGAGGACAAAACCATTGCCACTGCGGACGGGACGGTGCTCGAGGCAGTCGAGGACTCTCGGGGCCTGCCCTGGACTGCTCTGGATGGAGTCTATACACAAGAATGCTACAAATGGCACTAGGTGTCACATGAACGGACCACCTCAGAAATGTGGTCCTCTACGGGGACCTGCCACGGGTCACAGACAAAGTCACAGAGAGAGAAGGATGAGGCAGGGCACTGTGTCAGGCACCCGTAAACTAGTGGCAAGCAAACTGACATTGGCAAAGCCTACGTAGACGCACTGCGGCGCGACAGCTTAGCTAACAACCCTGTAGAGATCAAGACCCTTATGCTAGATAGGAGGGTGTGGAGGGCAGCGATTCAGGAGTCCCGCGAGTTGGTGTTGGCTAGACCGCACTCTCGCACCACATCGATTATTACTACAATTTACAATTGTTACAAGTCCGCAAGGACTTTTATGAACGGACCTGTTAGACAAAGTATTTTAAATGTAACTGTGCTGTTTTAAATTTTTTGCCTAATAAAATATTCAATCAATCAATCAATCAATCAAACAATTTAGGCAGACGCTCTTTATCCAGAGCGGTTTATAATAAGCAAGGTAATCACATACTGTACATCAAATGCAGAGAGACAGTGTAGTAGTGCCTCAGTAAACTAGGATCACAGGTAAACCAAGAACCTAAACAATATACTATCAAAATAATAGTCTTACTGAAACTATAGAACATATAGGATAACCGGTAAACAATTAACCTAGCATATGTCTAAATGACATGTAAACAACATCTAAATTACATTTTAACCTTTGCATAAGTGCTACGGGCTAAGGTGAAGTCTGAAGAGGTGATTCTTCAGATTGCGGTGGGAAATTGGGAGTGAATCTGCAGTTCTAACTGCAATGGGGAGTTTGTTCAACAGTTTGGGAGCCAGGTAGAGAGAACAGTCTGGGACGTGTGGAGCGATGTCTCAGATGTTTTAGGGAAGGTTCAGACAGCTTCCCTGTGTTAGCTGATCTGAGTGAGCATTGGATAAGGCTTTGAAGGTATGGGGGTGCCATGCCTTTGGTTGCCCTGTAGGCCAACATCAGTGTTTTGTACTCTGTGCGGGGCAGAGAGCCAATAGAGGGAGCGGAGAACGGAGAAGGCACGTCTGCAGACACAAACTGTAATAATAATTGAAGTAATAATTCACGTTCAAGAGCAACACAGGCTGCACTCAAGGCATAATCTAATTCCACACAACTGAAGGATTTGTGAGAAGAGGTCTACTAGTACTGACCTAGTTAACTTTATTGTGTGTCAATTATTTCTGTGCATTCCTGTTACTCTCAGATTCAAATAATGTCCTTCACCAAAGCTTTGAGAAGTATTTCCGTTTGTATTCCATTTAACAAACCTGCCAACAAACATCACTTACATTTACCAGGCCTTTATTGTCACATAATGTAATACATCGGGTAGTAATGGATCTTGTGTCTCCTCAAACAGAGCATCTATCTTTCTTTTGATCATGTCTGTGCATTAAGTACACGTGGATATGAAATCTGGGATTCATGCGGATGTCCCGGATAATAAGATCACTGTTTTCCAACGTCGGGTCTGGTGCCCACCAGGAGTCTAAATGGACACTTTTGGGATTGTAAGTCTGAGAGTGTACACTTTTCTACGTTAATCCATTTAGACCGGGAAAGAATCTGTGTCATTTTTAGATTTCTTTGGCTATTCAAAAAAAGCAGATATACAAGCTCATAGCGCGGCACCGAGTGCGATATTGTAGATCTGCTTTATTTTTATTTTTATGTGTGCAAATATTTGAATATCAATGTTTTGTTTTTTTAAGACGGGGTGCCGTGATTCCCCCCCCCCTAAAACATGATCATCAGGTATTATGGTTATACTAGGAGGAAGATTTTTTCAAAAAAGTGTACAGAAAGTGTTAAAATTATGTTTTTATGTGGACATGCCTCCAGTTCATTAAGTATACCTGGTCCCTCCGCCTCCTCCTACAAGACCACCCACCTGTCCTAGTCCCTCCTCCTCCTCATGCCCACACCTGTTGTGTTATGATAATGAGGGGGAGGGTATACTTCTACTGTGTCATGCTAAATTACTGTAATGTCATTAAAGCGCTGTTTTTCTATTGGCATGTTTGACCCTCAAGGTTTCAGCCTCTAGGAAGTAACTCAAAATAGTCAGAGAAGACATAAAACACCATAAAAACACCACCAGGGGGCTTAATGAAGTTCTATCAACCTCATAGACACATGAAAAACAGAAAAAGTGCAAAACCATGGCACCACCTCTTTAAGCAAACATTTGTAATCTGAGTTACAAATGTTCCCTTAAAAAAAATAGCAGATCTACAAGCTCATAGCACGGCACTCGGTGCCACGCTGTGAGCTTGCATATTTGCTATTTTTGAATAGCCCAAAGTATAACATATGGATAAAGTGGTTACACAGATGCGTTCCCGGTCTTAATGGGTTAACACAGAGAGTTTTGCAGTGTAGATTGTGGTCCCCCCTATATCAAACTGGGGGTCCATGAAATGAAACGGTCACGGTGACTGATGGTGACAACCTTCACATCATATAACGCTGCTACGTGCAGTAAGTGTAAGTATAATAAGCAATAAGCAAGAATAATTTGGCAACACAATACCCACAGAACACATAGTTGCATCATGAACCGGGGAAAGGCGATCTTGAGGGGATATAAAATCCCTCCCAGTTATGAGGGTCAGTAATCCCACTCATACACTGTAAAGTCCTCAGTGTTAGCGAGTGTAACCCCAATGACCCAAATGGACCTCCTAAGGGAGGGCTTTACGTGTGTAGGTGAAAAGGACATTTCCCACACAACCCTTTCATCCCCAGGAGTGGCGTTTGTGGTCCTTCTACAGAGGCAGTGGACGCTAGGTCACGCAGCGCTGGGTGGCCTGGTCAGCATTCCTAGAAGGTCGGTCAGAGGGGGGATCCCAACCCGAACAACCTTTCCCAGACCTCTCTGCCGCTGAACTAACCAGCCTTATGCTTACAGCCGAGGATCCTTGGAAGCGTAGGTGGAACACAACCCTCCAAACATGTCATGAGTTTTAGAGATGCAAAACGTTCTTTTGCATCTCTGAAATATCACAGGGTGGGGGTGTACGCCCTATCAGTCCCACTGGATCACAGAGAAATGCCATTCAATGGGTCCTGACTTGCAGAATATTCTGCAAGGCACCGACTTCTCATAAGAAGGTTATTGCTGTGCCTCATTGGAAATCAGCTGAATAAGCTTGGTGCCATGAGCCCTAGAATAGTCATTGTGCCCTTACATATGAGGGCCACACATACATTACATATTACAATGTTGTTTATACATGTGACCTCGGCTGGTAGGTATTTATTGGGAGAGGAGCGCCGTCCACACCAATAATTACAACTAACGATAATGATGTGACAATCCACACTAAAGCTAATGCTAACGTTCTGTAAACACGTTGAACGCTGAATGTAAGGCCATGTACATCGTTGTGGGGTGAAAAAGTCATGTACAAAACTGTTACTTTTCACGATTCAAATAAAAAAAAATGTGATCAACAAGCTCTAAACGCGTCGCATCGCGCCACATCTTGAGCTTTATAGATCGGGTATTTTTGCTACTTTTGTGTGACACTGTAGTATGACGAAGTAGGGCATTAATTTAGGAAAAAGCATACAAAGTTATAATATGGAGATAAAAGGTTTCTGCCCCCAGAGCAATGAAATTCTAATTTGATTTGCTGTCAGGGTTTGTTCATCGAATAGCTCTGAATGTGATCCCAACGATATTGTTCACCACAGTCGTCGTTATAGTTGTGGTGAGAACTCAATATGTAAAACATATTCATAGTTATCATTGTAGTTACCATTCCTGGTGTAGACGACCCTATCAGACTAGCCTGGCATCGGCCATCCTGGGAACATTTGTGAACCCACGTGATCAGGAGGGCCACGTACTGCCAGGATACCATGTAGACTGAAATATCTATCGATAAAGCCTTCAAGAATCTCTGGCATGGAGCCAACTGGAAGTGACTCCTTCCTGTTCCCAGGCGCTGTGGCAGAGAGAGGGCCGAGGCTGATACCGATCCTGCTCCTGGAACCAACCTAGCCCAGGGTCACAGTCTGGAGTGAGGCGGGGCTATTCTGGGATGAGGCCTTTCTGGGGCCTAAATGCGGTAAGGAGGGTGGGGAGAGGGGCTGGGGGGAGAGGGGTGGGACTAGAGGTGGGTATATCATGGTCAGTGTTGCATGCCCGCTTATTATAAGCAACTTTGGGCTTGTTTTTCTTTAAAGTCGCTTGTAAATATTGGTGCAGCTAAAGTGTAGAACTTTGCTTATTTGGACTTGCTGCCTAGTGTTGTTTAATCCAGTCGTTCTCAGATATTTTCATGTCAAGGACCCCCAAATTAATATATGTGTCTGCAGACCCCATCTGAAAATATTTTGTGCCAGGGATATACATACAAGATTTGTGTTGTTAAAATGTATTTAAATGTTTCCTATTTTTTTTTTAAATAGCCAATGTTTTTAGGCCTATAGGTTTAAAGTGGTAAACCAGATTTTGATGTTATATAAACAAATTTAGCTGGGGACCCCCCTGTAAATGCAGGATCATGCGGCCTAGTCGCGTGTTCTGGGCTTGTTTTCATACGACCTGTCTGCTTGTTTCTCTCGCAGAATCTGGCAACGCTGATCATGGTACAGGAGGATGCGTCATGTTACTAGTACCACTTATCACCTAGCCCTTCCCCTGAGTGGGACTTAATCACCCCATCAAAGCGCTTCACTCCATAGCAGCAGCTGGGAAAGAATCCTTAGGATTCCGTGACGGTGCTACAATAAAGGTTGTTTCTATTTTCAACTCTCCTCTGACCATTGTATTTAACATATTCCACCCTGTGGTTATTTCGCAGTTAGCATGCCTGCCGTTTAGCCCCACAGTAGTCTCACATAGCCAGAGGATCGGATAGCTCCGGGCCGGCCATCTCCGCCTACCAATCGTCTGGACGGTAACAGGATAGGTGGGCACCAAGGAACAGTGGGCACCTCGGTGTTACATTGGCAATATTTTCCAAAATGTTAAAAAATTAAATATTTGGAGAATGTATTTAAGTAAAGTAAAGTATACATGATTAGAACATGCTTAAACATTCGACAATTACGGTCTAATATTTCTACAATTGCTACAAATTGTTATAAAACCTGTATATCCAGTCATTTTGGGGGATAAACAAGAAGTTGAAGTATAAAATTAAGTCTGAAAATGATGTACCGTGCATGTTCACATCATGTATACTTAACATTACTTAAGACCATTTTTCTAATCTTAAAATGTTTTACATTTTGGACAAAATAGCCAATTTTACATCGAGATGCCCAGATGTCCACGGTGCCCACCTATCCTGTATCGATCTGGATACATTTGTATTTATTGTATGGGCTTGGACGGCCGGCAGAGGCAACCCGTGACAAGCTACGCCCACTGTTCTTTTAGGACAGGCCTTTACCCTCTTTTGTTTGCGGACGTTTTCGCTGCCGTTCTAGACCCTATATTGAATTTATCTGGCTACACAAGACTCTAGCAAACAAGACATTGACTGCCAGTCAGAATTATGCTTTACTGTGTACTGAGTATAAAGTGGAATTGATGAACGAAATGAACGTGAATGTCATAATGTAATGTCACACTCCATCTTCCGCTGCAGTCTGAAACCTCACCTCTTCAGACTCGTCCCCAACCACAGTGATTCTCAATCTTTTTAATTCCAAGGACCCCCTAATTGATATGCATTAGTAGACCACAGACCCCCATTTGATATTGTTTTTAGTTGAACTCTGCGAGTGTACAAATGGAACCGAATGGATCTGTAACTGTGTCAATTTGGTTCCATTTGTAAACTCTTGGAGTTACAGACCCGTACGGGTCCATCTGGTTCTTAACTATAAATCATTTAGCTGGGGACCCCCTGGAACCACCTCAAGGACCCCTGGGGGTCCCCCCAGTGCCCTAGCACTCCTTTGTTGCGTATTTAGATAGTTATGCTGTTTTCCTGTTCACAGATGCTATGCACATTATTTAGACAGGTGTATGTTTGCTACTTGCTCATCCACAGATGCTAAGGATATAAATTAGATGGTAGTTTATGTTTTTTAGACAGATGCTAGGTTCGATGTTTACCTGCAATGAGTGTTTGACTTACAAGAAGAGGAGGATACCAGTGTTGGCCATGGCGTAGGCTAATCCCAGGATTCCACTGCCCATAATAGCATTGCCCAGGTTGAACACAGACATACCGAAAGAGGTCTTGCCCTCAAACTGGAAAACAAAAAAATAAAATAAAAATAAGACAATAAAACAGTCAGTCATCGTTTTGTGATTGGTGGTTAGTGTGCATGAATACTGGTCACTCACATCCGTGAAGCGAATGGGTTTCTTCCCATCGGCACTGGGTAAGAACTCTGCACACTCCAGCATTCCATCTGGATCATCGAATCTAGAGAACACATGGAAAAGTGTTGTTACTAGACGCTCCCTTAAAGCCAACTTGGACTATTGTTGACATACTGTATCTTATGTGGGACTTAAGTTAAAACAGCACTATGTAACTTCCATGTCCTACCCCAGATTTGAACCCGGATCGCCCACACTAGTGCTGCATTTCATTTATCACTGCGCTAATAGAGCCTGCCTGCTTGCTCAGGGGAAAAATAGAATTTTGACCTTCAAGACACTCTTGATGAAGGTCCAGCGGGACAGAAATGTCAAGTCAATTTGAATAATACTGATGCTGCTGAGCAAGAGCAGAGTGCAGGATTTGTGTTCATGAATTTTTGCTTTATTTGTCACTGTCCAACGGACCTGCATCTGAACGAAGTGGATGTGCAAATATTTTCGCAGGCAGTACAACTTGTCTCAATAGAAGAGCAGTGAGACCAAATACAACCACCACAATTGTATACATTATCTAGTATTAACATACTCTGCGATACAGATTGGTCAAAATAACCGTTTATTAAATTTTTAAAAAGTGTAGCTTTAACATACTTTACATGTTTTACACTACATACTTTATTGTTACCTGTTAACTATTCAGTATAGGTCACACTTGACTAGCCTGGTAAACCCTCCCTCCGGAAATCTCATTTCCATTTAATGGAAATTAGATTTCCGGAGGGAGGGTTTACCAGGCTAACACTTGACAGCATCAGGGACAAATTACAGTAAGTAGGAATACGTTTGATTTTAGATTTTTCGTGGCAGTCTCCAATGGCGATTTTCAAGTTTATTAATTTTAAATGTTTTAAGATTTTTTTAAATAATTAATGGTTTATTTACAAACAATATATTTAAATTTAAACTGTGGCTGAAGACAGAGCTCCCACATGCTCCCACACACACAGCACACTCTCACTCGAGGAAAAGCATGCCGAAGAAACCTCGGCACTAAGCACAAAGATGACTATAAGGCTATGATGGTGTCATTTTGATTGGTGGTGGTAGGGGGTGTTACAAAATAAATCGGTCAGAATAACAGTAGATTTTTCTATTTCGATTTTGACCAGTGGGGTGAGAAGGCCCCGGGCATAGCAGCCATGGAAGCCTTCAAACTAGCACGGCTGACCCTCCAACTATAACCAGGCCTGAAGGCATCGATCTTACTGTAGCTGCTAGAGTAAGATCGATGCCTTCAGGCCTGGTTATAGTTTGAGTAAAAATCTCCAAAATCTAGCCTAATCGAGTCTAGCATTTTGGAGATTTGTACTCATAACACAACTTTGTCCATTCATGAGACTACTTTCCAATAGTTTGACAAAAGGACAATGCACCCATGCATTGACGTCAAAAAATTGAAAGTGAAACTCAATTTCGCAAGGCCAAGAGTGCTCAGGGGCCTCTGAACTCCAGGGGCCTCTGAACTCCAGGGGCCCCTGGACTCCAGTGTCCACTGTGAAGTGTATCACAACAAGTGTAGCACGTTTGACCTTAGAACCAGGGGCCTCTGACTCCATGGGGCCTTGGGTTGGCCGAGGCCATAGAGGAGAGACCCCTGGGCACAGCCCATCATCCACCCCTGTGCATCACCAATGGCACTTTCCCATAGGTTAAATCCACAATCCGTATCTTCCGTGTCCTACCACTTGTCAACCAGCAGTTTTTGTTATTTTGAAAAACATTTTCATATAGTGAAAATAGAAGGTCTACAAGCTCACAACGCGTCGCTGTGGATCGGATATTTTCACTATTTTAAAATGTTTTTCAAAATAAAATAAAAAATGCCTAATAAGATTAGTCATAAGGCATAAGACGCCGCACAAAATAGGGCCCAGAGAGTGTACACTCTCGGTGTTATAGACCTGTAAGGGTCCCCCCTGGAACCTAACCCTAACCTACTTTGAGGACCAATGGTATAAATGATAGCAGATAACATTTAGGACATGCCCGTTGTTGAGATCTTTAGAAACATACCTGACTGTTTGAGTGCCATTGCTGTATGGCAAGAAAGTATCCGGTCAAGCATTGGTTGAGTCAAGGACAAAAAACATGCAGTTAGAAACACACAACAAACATTATCCAGGCAGGAAACAAGTCATACTGTACGTCATGTAACATTTGTTATTTTGCTCATTATTAATGACAATATGAACATTTATCACAAGAAAGGCAAACATGACAAGAGTAAACGATAAGCTCGATACGATACAATGTTTTATTAATAATCTAAATCTGCAACGTAACTAGTAACTAAAGCTGCCAAATAAATTAAGTGAGTTAAAAAGTACACTATTTGTCTCTGAGATGTAGGCCTACTTACTGGAGTACTGGAGTAGAAGTATAAAGTATCAAGAACTGGAAATACTCAAGTAAAGTAAAAGTACCGTGGAAAGTACAGTACTTGAGTACTCTACTTTCCACCAGTGGTTATGGCTGTGATATCTTTGAATAAATAATGATCCACTGCCATGAGTGTCGATTGAAGTGCAGTAAATACCAACTGAAGGTTACACAGTCACTGCAAACCTTCCGTCCGATACAGAATAGGCTCTGTGCACAGCAGCCATAGTGGAAAGAAAGAGGAGGATACCAGTGTTGGGCCTATTACATGCTTCCTAGGTGTTACCAATGATACTAATGAAGGCTCTGTTCCATTTACTGTCGCCCAGCGGTTCTCAAACCTTTTAATTTCAAGGACTCCCATAACTCTGAGAATGTACAAATGGAATCAAATGGACCCTTACGGCTCATTTGTACACTCTCAGAGTACCACACCCGTAAGGAGCCATTTGGAACCCCATCAAGGAACCATGAGGGTACCTGAACCCCAATTTGCGACCCAGACTCAGTGATTGGTGTAGTAGCAGTCTTTGCAGGGAGCCAACATGCACAATATCAGCACCCTGACTCTGTTTGACCAGAATGGAACAGAGCCTTCATTAGTATCATTGGTAACACCTGTGAAGGAAGCAAGGAAGAGGCCCAATTTCTTTCCAATATGACTGCTGTGCATAGAGCCTATTCTCCAAGGTCTGCGTTATGATAATCATGGCAACTTGCTACATGCTACGGTACATGCTGTGTTAAAATGCCATTGCCCGCATAGCTCAGCGTGTGTTTGTTGTCATGGAAACACTCACTGATCCTCCTCCGGCAGGCTCTTCATTGGTACGCTGCTGTCATCTATTGAATCTTGCCTTTTCCCATTGGTTAAGATGCTCATTTCTGATTGGGCGGGCTGCATGGTCACAGCTGTCAGTCACACAGTCTTGCGTAGCTGTAGGGTGAGAGTAAGGCTGTCATGATCATGAAATTATAACTGGTGATTAGTCATGCAAATAATTAATTAATAAACACAATTAATGATTTAATTGTGTTTTTGGCATTGAACTTTGGAACATATAAATACAAAATTAATTTCTGTTTGCCTTTTAGGCAAAGCCTATTACTGATATACAAAGAAATGACTGACAATGGTTTGTAAGAATAATCAAAATAAACAATGTGCTATGGCCAAAACAGGCAACAATCTACAAAGTCATATCTTATAGTCAGTCTTATAGAGCTGCTATTAAAAAAAAGGGAAAAAAAAAACTTTTGAAGATTTATGAAATGTTTTGTCCTAAATGCCCAAAATAGGGACAAAAGGTTGAAAGTGGTTAAAAGAGCATGGACAACGACGTGGAAATAATGATGGAAATATGACATTTCTGTTCATTTCATCCAGCAGCTTTTATTCAGAGGAGTGGAAATTATTCTAATAGTTATACAAAATGATTGCAATTTAGGTCAAATAATTGTGGGCCTAATGAGAGGTCATGTAGGGCTGAGCAGTACAGAATATAAAATGTATATCCCTTTATACTTCGGAGCACTGAGTGTAACGGTATATATCACGGTATATACATTTTTCCTCATCATTTCAATATAGCTTCAGAGGTAAGGCATTAGCATGGCAAATGCACAGCAGCTCTTATTGTGCAAAACTGCACTGTATTTTGTAAAAAGGGAAAAACACTTTAAGAAATACAACCAATTCAAACAGAAAAAAAGTGAAAACAAAAACGGACTTTGAGTACAAAGCTACCTTCTATGTTGTTTATAGTACCGTGCACCCTAATATAAACCTTCAGATACCTCATACTGTATTATGTGGTTTCATTTATCCTCGACTTTGACAGAGGCACACAATGCAAGCACACATCTTTGCAGGGTAGTGCCGTACTGTGACTTTGCTCATCTGAATCACAATAAATGTGCGGCTATGATGTCTCTAGTTGTGTATTTACACAGTCACTCCCTACACCCTACCTGTGAACTCTCTCACTGAGCAGAGATAAAGCACGGGATGACATGACAATGTTGTTGTTTGCCAGAACTTCATTACAGAGTAAAGCAAACAAGTCCGAAGCACAAGTGACAAAGGTCAAGGTCTACTTGAAGTGTGTGACCACCCTATGATGTTTGATCGCTGTGTTTTATGGGTAATAATGGTAATGGCACAAGCCTACAGATCAGTGGCTGACAAAGTACTCAACCCCAGTACTTGAGTCAAACTGTATACTCCTGGTCAAATATATTACTCAACCACAAGTGAAAATTCAAAGTCAAATTTGTACTTGAGTTAAAGTACTGGAGTACTTAAAAATACTTTATACTACTTTTTTTAAATTACTAAATTACTACTATTATAATATCAATGCATGACTATATTAAAAAGCAACTCCTATCTCTCCCTACGTGGTGAATGATACATTGCGTTGTGAGCTTGTAGATCTCCTATTTCCACAATAGGGTAACATTTTTATAGTCTTTGGTATGACTCGGCCGGGGGATTGAACCCTGACCTCTGAGGGCAACAGCTCTAACAGCAAGGCCACTGAGCTGTGGAGTGAAAGTACAGATACTCAAGGCATTGGGTGCCATTTGTATGGTCTTTGGTATTCACTCAGCTGGGGTTTGAACTCTGAGTGAAAGTCATAACCTTCCAAAAAATAATAATAATCACATATTCAAGTAAATGTACTTTGTTACAGACCAATGACCCCCCCCCCCAAAAAAAAGAAAGAAAATCCCCCCAACAAATCATATGTCTGTGAATCAAACGGAACTAGGTGATAAAACAAAACAAGAACAAGTCCCTCATAACAAGGAACCCCTGAATTACAGAGAAAGTTCTGGTTTGTAAAACAGTAATTAGGTTAATGCTATAATGATACATCCCAGCAGGGATTTCCCCTAATGAACAGCAGGGAGGGGTTTGATGAGGACATGGTGTGGAGGTAAGGGAAGGAATGAAGGATAAAAGATTTAGGTCAGTGTTTCACAAGCATAGTGGATGGTGGGTGCACTGACCAGCAAATGTCCCATTTATATTATGTATTTATTTATTTTCAAATTAAAAGAAAACAATGAAAATGACTGGAACATTTCAAAAATGTTCAGAAATAGAGAACATAACAGACCTGCAAGCTCACAATGTGTCACATTGTGACACGTTGTGAGTTGTTAACAATTTTTGTAATAGGGCTTAAGTGATTAATTCATAATGCATTTTTGTAAGTTTGGGTCCTGCAGTGACACCAAATGTATCTTTTAGGTCTTGAGGTGAAACAAGTTTGGGAACCCCTTCTTTTTTTCTTTTCTTTTGTAAAGCATCAATTCACTGGCCACCCCGGTGACAATGGCCACTTTAACAATGGCCACTTTACCATTTCCCAGTGTGATCTCAGAGCCATACAGTGCTGAGTGGTAAAGAACAATGGTGTATTGTGATCGGTTTCCGGGCAGAAGACCAGCATACAGCGGCTTAATTGTTTCCAATGTGTCCCTTCTGCCAGGAGATCATTTGCTGCCGCTATTCACAGCTAGAGAGGGTAATAGATCCCCACTACAGCTTTAAAAAGAAATCAAGACCGCTATAAATCAAACCCACTATACATGGTACGGGGAACTACAAGACAAGACAAGACTGGCATGGTTATGACACTCCCTATGAAGAGAGGGAGTTATCAAAGCCATAGTCTCTCGACACAGACTGTTGACTGTTGACAATTTTCAAATGCTTCAGTCATACAGGAAACGATGTAAAGGCGAAGAAACTGCAGCGGGTGTCCGCCGCTCGCCCCACTCCCATTTCATCTTTGCAGTCGCGTGAATTTGTCCTGCTGTAAACCAAATTAGTCTACGCATATAGCTTGCTGCTTAGCATGAATGGAAATTCAAAAATATTATGAAACGACAAACATTCCATTCGCAGCTTTCAGGGGGCGTGGTTAGACTCTATGTTATAGCATTTGAAGATAGCTGTCACAATATGTACCAGGTGTTTGGGTGCCTGTAAGTTCTCAATGAGGGGTCTGGGGACCCTCAGGGGTCCTTGAGGTGGTTCTAGGGGGTCCCCCCCCAGCTAAATGATTGATTGTTAGGAGCCAAGTGGACCCCCTAAGGGGTCGATCTGGTTCAATGTTTACACTCTGAGGATTTAACAGTATGTATGATGTGTCCCAGGATGTAAATCAAATTGGGGGTCCGTGGCCTAATCCATTGTAAATCCCAAACTGGGTGTCCTTAAGGTTCAGAATCACTCATGTAAGCTACCAAGATCAAGCCTAACTTTACCTGTCCCATACTTGTTTCAAGTTAACCGCTGTCTTTAAAATGAAAGGCTATTCGGGCTTACACTTCTATTGACAGTGGTGTTAAAGGAGAATACCGGACAAATTAAGTGTTGTCTTTGATGTCTCGTTACTCACCGACCGACGTGAAAAGTGGCGTTCTTTTTTTCCATAGATTCCCGTGTCGTCATTTTTTAAACCCCCTCCGTTGTCAGAATGGGAGCGCGTGGGTTAGGGAGATTCGTCTATTATAACCGAGGCAAAGTTGTTTTTCTCTCTACTGCTAGTCATTGTGGAGTCTCATGATAGTCAAACATGCGTTGAAATTTCCTGCGAGGCCACCGTTAATGGCGAACGAGTTAACACTGGTTGCTTGTTTCCAGAACCTGGCAACACGAGTTGCCAGGTTCTGGAAAGAAACAAGCATCCACTTCCCCGAGACTTCCCCATACTCTGAACGACGGGCATCCTCCCATGCTATGGGATCATAGCCCAGAAAAGAAAAAAAAGTGTGGTCGTCGCCACCAAGCAAACTATATTTAAAAAAAAAAGTGTGGTCGTTGCCACCAAACAAACTCTTGACTTGACTCATACACACACAGCGCTGCCTCCAACAGCGATTTGTTACCCCGCGAGCGAAAGGGTACAGGACCACGGGTCCATTTGGTTCCGTGCGGGGACGCTGGAGAGAGCAACCTGGTATTAATATGACTGCGTCATAATTTCTTGTTTATTTTAGATGTAGCCCTGCTGTTTATGTATCGGGAACAACCACCAGGGCACTGTTTATGGAATTAAAGGAGCGGTTGTATTTTTCTGTGATTCCAGGCTCCAATGATAATGGTGATTATGTGCCCGTAGTGAGAAGCCACTATAAAACAATACTCATGATGTTCAAGGACATTTTTAGACTTATTGCCATGACCTGTCATGGCATCAAGTGACATTCTGGAATTGCTTGATTTAATTAGTAGACTAGTACATAAATTAAAGCCTTGGAGTGTAAATATTATAATTATTTTGTTAAAATGTGTGTTAAATATATCTATATTCCAATAGTAATCATTGCTATCGAGTGTTTGTTCAGTAGCAGGGGTCTCCCCGTCCCTCCAGGTCTTTAGTAAACAGAAAGTACATTTTCAGGTCACGATACCAATTATTAAATATCCAATCAGGAGAGAGAACTCTAAGAATACAGGATAAACAAGTGAAACTAAATAAATGAGCAGACAAAATTGGGACTGGAACACTATCGAATTGATACATTCTATAGTGTATCCTGACCTGAAAATGTATTTTCTGTTTACTAAAGAGCTGGAGAGAACAGGAGACACCTGTTACTGGACAAACAATGATTCTTTCAGAATAAAGAGCTTAATCTTTTTAACAAAGGGTCGTTGTTTTTTTCAGCAGGGCCCTTTAAATTAAAACATAGCTTATACTGCATTTTAATTTTGTGAAAGCATTTGTACTTCTTGGGTTGTGTTATTTTGTGGGCTAATAAATGAGTCTAAAGTCTAGTCATACACATATTTCTTCCAGAAATATGTAATCTAACATGTATACATTTTACATGACATTGTTTGCAGTTTGAGACAAATTGTCCATTACCACTTCTATAAGCTATAAGGACGATGCGTGTCACCTTACACTCTACTGACTTGGGTCCAGTGTGGGACACTGTGTTGAGTAACAGATTTGGCATGTATCCCCATGAGAGTGATTATGTGGGACTGTGTCCCTTTCTGGGTCACTGGACTTAAATGACATCTAATTATGCCTGACTAGATGTGAGGGTGGCAAAACCACTGAACTCACATGCTACTTTATGCCATTTTTGAGCGGTGTAACCGCTCCTATAAGAGGGTTTAGGACCCATCCGTGGTGAAAGTTTTTCTTTCCGTCACGAAAATTTGTCTTAATGCATATTCATATGCATAATATATGCTATGTCAAAAATACATATAGCCAAACCTATGCATTGTTAACCCATTAAGACCTGAGGCCAATTCTACAAATACCCCTAAATCAGTAGTTCTAACACTTTCACACATGTTCAAAAATAGCAGATCTACAAGCTCACAACGCATCACATCCGCAGCCAAAATGTGCAGAGGCGATGATTGACAGGCAAAATCCCTCAGAGAGAAGAAAACCTGCCATGGATGGAGTGGATTTTTCAGTTAAAACATTTTAATACACATTTGAAGGACCATGATACATGATTGTAAAACTGAATGTCATGAAACCTTTAACCACCTGAGTCCCAGCATCAATATTTGGGGGTTTGCCAAAAACAGCAGATCTGCGTCACGTTGTGAGCTTGTAGATTGGCTATTTTTGGCAAAGAGATTTGGTGTAGTCAAAAAATAGCGTGCCAAGTACAGTAGAGGGGTTTAAGTGGTTAATCTTCTGTCACTTAGAGATGGTTAGCAGTAGCGCAAGGCACGTAGCGCAAGGACAGGGGACGGGGGTGGCGGTAGCGGGTGGTGGTAGCGGGTGGTGGCCCGTGGCGGGCACATGAAAATGAGCATGCCCAGTTCAGTGTGTCCAGAACAGGCACGAGGTTCAGCCAAGGGAGCAAGAGAGCCAGGCAGTGCCAGCTTATCCGCCACGTGCCCGCAGTGCAGGGGACAGAGGAACATGTGGTTGTGTCCTACGATAGTGACAGGCACTTGACCCAAACATTCTCCACTGTGGCCACGGTAGCTATGTGCGCTTTCACTCTGTTAAGTCAACATGTTACACAAAAAAAAAGGGTTGTTTGCTTGTTGAAATCTGCACAAAGGATGAACTTTTTTGACCGCTCAAAACGTTTTAAGCCAGTTAGAATGTCTGAGTTGTGATGAACTTTATTTATATAGCACCTTTCTTGCCAATGTTACAAAGTGCTTTACAAAATAAAAAATAAAAACAGAGAAGTATTTAGCTAGTTAGAGGTAGGGATGCAACGATTATATGGTAAAAATTTAAGGAGAAAACACGGTTTATGGTTTTACGATGAAGGTATTATGCAAACATTTATTATATTATCTTATAAAATCATAAGAGTATTTATAAAGTAGAGGTTTTATTATATTTCCCCACATGATTTCTTTGTTGGCAAAACACAAATAATACAGTAGCCAAATAATACAAACAATAATACAATGTAATAACAATAAACACTTAGGGTTATATAACCGTGATGTTTTCAATTGTGGTCAATAGCAAAATCTGCTAAACGCTGCATCCCTAGTCAGAAGAAGGGGTGAATTGCTGTTTGTGAGCAAACATTTCGATCCAAACAAACAAAGAAGTCATGAGTCAACTCAGATGTAGTGATGATATCGTAATGACAAGCTATTCTTACCAAATAAGTGTCATGGAGTCAAAACATCACTATAATAGCATAGTAGGGTAGCCTTAGTTAACATTCAAATGTATCTTCCTTGCGGCAATGACCCAATGAACTCAATTCACTCTGTTCCTGTACCTGTGAAGGCTGGGATCAATGACACTCGTGTCATTGTCATTGCTCAATGACCAGAGATTTTGAAATAGAATGACAGACAGATAGACTTTTCAGTTTTCAATGTCTGTATGGACACAGGTTATTTGAGTCAAACAGGATTAACCCATTAAGACCTGAGGCCGATTCTAAAAATGTTTTCTAAAAAAAAAAAAAAACATGATTCCGCGCTATGAGCTTGTAGATCTGCTATTTTTGAATAGCCAAAGACATCTAAAATGACACAGATGCGTTCCCGGTCTTAATGGGTTAAAGAGAATATTAGTGCTAGTTCACAAGTTCAAAACGGAAACTAACAAATTACACATTTAAAGCGACACTATGTTAAAAAAACTAAACAAATGTAAGTTTGTCCAATCTATGTTAATTCAATTTAACTTATACAATTAAGGTGGTTGTATTTTGTCTCCCTGCTCTTCTATTGAGACAATTAGATTGTGTCAAAGGTCATGTCTCACCTATAGACACAGGATCTGACACGAATTTTGACCCGATGGTCAAGATTCAATTTATTCTGACCCCTGAGCAAGCAAGCAGACTCTATTAGTAAAGAAATTCAGCACAACCGGGTTAAAATCCAGGGTAGAAGAGGAAAGTTACATTAGCTACATGCAGCTTTAACTACTTTAACGCTACATAGATACTACTGTACTTTAGTTGTATTTAGTTGACTGGGGTCCCGTGCGGCTCTATACTAGGTCCGCTCCTTTTTCCCCCTCTCAGAAAATAGCCTATCTACAAGCTCACAACACGGTGCAAAGGGATGCTTTCTGGATGTGTAGATCAGCTATTTTCGCCAAATGTTTGCCCCAAGAATGGCGATGATATGGTTTATTTCCAGAAATTGTAAAATATATAAAAATGGTAAGTGTGAGATCCCTTCCAAGCATAACTCAACATTTTTTTTTTACAAGCTCACAATGTTTAAAGTTGTACAATTCAAATTCACAACTAACGATTTTTAGCAACCTCTGCTGGTCACTACCGTCACTGCATACAATTTCCGTAATCCTCGATTACCCAGAATTCCATTCGTTTTCACCGGAAGCCGGAAGCGTTTCAAAAAGCGATCTTTTAATTGTTTTATACTATCTACGGATCGTTTCTCTTAGCCAGTGGAGCATTAGTTACCATGAGCTGTGCTTTCTTTTTCTGTTCTTTTTCGATCTTCTAATCCTACATTCTCTTAAAATCAGCGTGAGGTTCCTTTTTGTTATTAGCGCGATAGTTCCTGGCCAAACAGGAAACCGTTGCGGTAGTTCCTGGCCAAACAGGAAACCAGTGCATTTCCACCTCCGTTTTCCGGCCAGATGACGTCATTTCCCCGGGAAAGTCCCCCCAGTCCACGTTCAATATAAAATATATAAATAAAAGGCTTCCGGGGGTGAAATTCATGGAGTGGGTGTTGTGAAACTTTTGCCACTCACAAAAGATATACAATTTAACTTTAGTTTTGTTGAAAACGTTACCTAGTATGCCTTTAACATCAGTTATTTTCTTTATTCATTGTATGATTATATGGTTAAACATTCAAATCAATGTTGAAGAAAAAAGAGCCAGGGTGAGTGTCCTCCTTCACTCAATGAAGTCGGCTATGTATGTACTCTATCTATGCAATACCTTATTTTATTACACGGCTTGGTTGAATGCTTGATTCTGATTGGTCAATCGCTGAAATCAGCGGTATGTTATTTCTGAATAATGACCAATGAGCTCAATAACAGACTGCTGTCTAATCAAAGACGCTGCTTGATTTTGTGCTATATCCAACATGACAGCTATGTAAACAAACACACAATGTCATTTACAACTAAACATTGCTCTCAAGAATGTTTTTGAAAACATTTGAAGCGAGAAAAAGGCAACAACAACCAAAAATGTATTCTATTTGATCAACACTTCCTTGTTTTCCGAGGTGACCGTGTCCGCCCAGCGCCCTTGCGTATACAACTGGTCTCAACAACCACTATGCTATTGGATGAAATGTATTTTATCTGCTCAAAATCAATAATCACTACTGTCAATAGACTACCAACTGACACATTACCAAGTGACACACTACCAAGTGACATGACACACTACTGACTGACACACAACCAGTGGTCCATTTCAACGGCATACTCTGAGCTGGATAAAGGACAGTATTTTCTCCAAAGCAATGGGTTTTTCCAGTTCGTCTAAAGCCTAATTTACATTTCACAGTACTACGAATGTGTTGATAATAACTAATTTTCTGCGAGCAACACTGCCATACAGTAGTGTATAAATTTGGCTTAATTAACTTCAAGTCCATTTGATTCTTTTCACCCATTTGGTGTCATAATACACAAATATGTATATTATTAGCATTACTTATAAAACTATCTAATGTTGGAGATGGCACTTATTGTAATAATAAGTTGCACTTAAGTTGCATAGAACAGCAAGTGCTTAACGTGTTAAGTGGTCAGATGGGTGGGCATTTTCAGAGCAAGTCTAATGAAAACTTTTTTTTTCAAGGTTTTAAATAAATAATATGCTAATTTTTTTTTATTTGTGTTTGCCCACTTGCAATATCCTGACGGTCCAGCAGTGGGCCCCCGGCCCACAGGTTGGTAATCGCTATCACAGGCCAATCAGTTCAATACAAAGGATGACATTGATGACAGCCAGTGGAAACGTGACTGCTATTCCTTCCAGCCTCATGTTGTGATGCAGCTCAGTGGGAGGTCCCCACAGGGCACGCCTGTGTCTACGCACATGCGTGTAAATTGTAAACATAATAGAAGGTGAAAAGCAGAGACAAAGAACAGCACAGGATCAAACACCCGCTGAGGGGGAAACCCCCCTTATAAACTCACTAGAAACTGTAGCACAGTGATTCTCAAGCTTTTTCATTTCACAGACTCCCAGTTTGATATGCATTAGGCCACGGAACCCCATTCCATTTTTATTTGAAATCTCTGGGACCCAAATCTCTACTGTAAAATTACAGACCCATAAGGGTCAATTTTTGGGTTCCTAACTATCAATCACGTAGCCAAGGACCCCTTCGAACGCCCTCAACGGCCCCTGGGGGTCCCTGGGCCCCACATTGGGAACTAGTGTCAATAGTACACCCGAGTGTACTATTCTATTGATTCCAGTAGAATAAAAGGTGTGTTTTATAAGGAACAAAAATGTGAATAAGGGAAAACAGAAATAATTTAAAAACAGAAACACTGAAATAGCCTACTAATCAATATGAGCAATTTTATATCCCACTAGAAGAGAATCTTAGCCTTGAATAAATGCAGGCTACTATATCTACAATATCAAATGTAAATTTCCTCCCCCAAAAGTTACATGTTCCAATGCCTTGAACTGCATTTAAAACAAAGTCAAAGAGGCTAACATTTGTTTGCATGTATGCCAATACGTTTGTTGTTAGTCTTGTCAAGTCTGACAGCTGTCTACTGTACAGCGTGTTGTTTATAGAAGAAACAGATCACATGAGAAGGAACAGGATTTCTAATGGTTGCAGGTGACATGAGATACAGTATCTGCCAGTCTCCACACATAACATTGGTGGAGTTTAGGTTCACGTTTTGCAATGACATTTCCACTGATAACGCACTGTTGCAGCCTATTAATAAAATAATTTGAGCCGACATGACAGTTTAGTTTCCCTTCCGTTAGAATAGATTCATAGTTCACTCCTTGGTCTGTGTCATTGATACTGAAAAGTAAGGCATAGATTTCTAGGATAACAGCCGATCTACAAGCTCGCAACGCGTTGAATTGCTACGTGTTGTGAGCTTATAGATCAGCTATAATTTTCGTCTCTAACCAGCAACAACTCCAGCAGCGGCAAACACAATGACATTTCAAGCACACACAGCATCAACAAAGGCATAGATACAACCTTCCAAAGACTTAAATAAAATGCATTTAAATAGAACACAGGCACATGGCAAGGTCAGGTCCAACCTCAATGCTTATTTGTAGCCCTGGTGTGGGGGGGGGGGCATGATAATAATAAACTCTGCAGTGTACTTGACACGTAACACTGATCCGACTCCATGCTAGTACAGTACAGATATTCACAGAACTGTGTCTGAGTGACAGATGACCACAGCTGGCTGTTTCCCCCATGTTTCCCATGCAGCTAGAGGGCCCCATCTAGCTATACCGTCCACCTGTCCACCGATCCCCTGGTCACTAGTGGTCAGCTGGCTTTGATCTGCTCCTAGCTGGGGTCAATGACTCCCTCTTGCTTATCTAACCCGCAGCCCACCACCACTTCAATCGTGAACCTGACATGGTGCTTCCCATGTAGGGTGTTGTTGGTGTTTAGATAGAGGCCAAAGTCAAAAACATAAGCCCACCCCCACCCATCCACCCACACAAACACGATTACGCAGAATCTTTCTCGGTACTCTCGGTGCACGCCTGAGCCACATGTGGAGCGATCAACCTCGCTTAAAGCATCCCTCTCTCAGCGCCACTCCCATCTATGCACAATGGAAGAATCCATACGCTTGGCAGTGTTTATCCTATATGAAGGCTCCTAATCCAATGATACGTCTAAAACCTGAAATGTTTCGGCTCTATCAAATATCAATCAGACACTACTTCTCAACATGCTTGCTTAATACTTCTTAAATTACGTATTCCAATGGTTTCTGTCTCAATATCGCCATTAATGTAATGATGAAGTACATGCAATAATACATGAAATAATACAAAAAATGTGCGTTCATGCTACTATGTCCAATTGAAAACACATCAGCAGAACTTTTTTCCCACAGACAAAATCAAACGAACACATCCAAGCCATGCAGATGAAGCTGGTTGCTCTATTTTAGTGGCCTAAAGGGCATTAATCGTTATGCAAAAAGAAACCTGCTTCCTGTAAGCTCTAAAATAGACTAATGACTATAAGGGTTTGCTCTATTTGCAGTTCTTCCAACAATTTGCCTAAACTGTTGCCTCTAAACATAGGCAACAGTTGCTTTTATTAAGTGCATATTAGACCTAATAGATGTCCTATCAAAAAAGTCCAGGGACTCACAAGGTTCCTTGAGGGGGTTCTAAATTGACCCTTACAAGTCTGTAACTCTTGACAGTGTACAAATGGAACCAAATGGACCCTAGCGGGTCCATTTGGTTCCATTTGTACACTGTCAGAGTTAAGAGAGGTCCTTGAAAATGTTACGTTTGAGAACCACCGCCTTTAGGGGGTTCCAGTTGGTTCCATTTGTACCCTTCAAGAGTTTTAAACACTGAGGATTTTACAGTGTAGAGTGGGGTTCCAGATGTTTAAATAAGGATCTCTCATGGGGTCCGTAGCCTATATAATGCATATCATAATGGGGGTGCTAGAAATGAAAAGGGTTGAAATCCACTGGACTGACCCATATCAATGATGCCACAGTGCCACACACACACACACACACACACACACACACACACACACACACACACACACACACACACCAGTGATCTAAAGCAGTGGTTCACAAACTCTTTAGCTCAAGACCGAGAAATTAGACGTTTGCCCTGGACCCAAACTAGTGAAACTAGTGAACCCAAACTAACTAGTGAACCCAAACTAACTAGTGAACCCAAACTAGCTCACATAGATCAGATATTTTCATTAGGCTACTTCTGTTTTCTAATTTATCCAATTTCTTAGATTTTTTTATTTTTATGTTTTGACATAATAATTACAAATAAAGGGATATTTACTCGTGACCCATAACAATTGGTCCGCGACCCAAACACGGGTCCCGACCCACGGCTTGGGAAACAGTGGTGTAGAACAATGAACGTGACAACTGACTCCTTCCAAGGAAGGAAGGCACATGGTGGTCTGGTGGTGGTGGTGGGCTCACATCTGCGCTTGGCGCTCACTATGGGGATCATTGATTACCCTCCCCAAAGGAAACAATCAATCCCGTCATAGATCATAGATTACAGATCGAAATAGTCATTAGCCATTCAGTCATTATCCGTTTTCTTATCGCTTGTTTTGCCTTATTGGAGTCATTTAAACGCACGTTATCATGTTTCAAAGACGGGTTATGCTTCTTTATGCCCTTTCCCGGCATAATTGCAAGAAAAACGTGATCAAAACAGAACGAATAAAACATCATGCATGGATGGCATTGCCTGTAATCATCACACTGTGGAAAATATCACCAAATGGAACCAAAATAACGCAACAGATGTACGATCAGTCTTACCTTATAATGGCTCGTGGTTTCTCCGCTGCTTTTCAGATTAATTCCACAGGTTTTTAGTGGCAATAATAATAAGTTGATGATTTCTCCAATGTTTTCTTGAGTGTAGTATAGATTCCTCTGCGGTGTTTGTCCTTTACAATCTAAATACTTGTGTATATTTTTGCGCGCATGCAGTGGCGCAACACGGAGCCTGGCTGATCTCTCAACCTCAGGGGGGAAAGTGTGTGTGTAACTGTGTGTGTGTGTGTGTGTGTGTGTGTGTGTGTGTGTGTGTGTGTGTGTGCGTGTGTGCGTGTGTGCGTGTGTGTGTGTGTGTGTGTGTGTGAGAGAGACGTGTGTGGATCTGAGAGTAGAAATGGTCGCATTGAGCAGATCGAGCTGAAGTGTGTGTGGGGGTCGTTTTTTTTTTTTTTTAGATCCGCCTCCTCTCCAGTCTCCAGTGCCTCTGTTTAATTCGTTAGCGCGTCGCCACTATGATGAGCGCCCACTTCTCCTTGTCTGACAAGAAGAAAGGGGGGAATTTTTCATGTCAAGGACCCCCAAAATGATAATGTATTTGCTGCGGACCCCCCATCTCAAAGATATTTTGTGCCAGGGATTTTTCAAAAATAGCAGATCTACAAGCTCATAGCCCTATATGAGGTCACAAATTCCGGGCACAAAATAGGGGGGGGGGGGGGCTATCGGCTTCTAAAGTCATTCTCAACCTTTTGAATTTGAAGAGAACCCCTAGTAGTTTGATATTTCATTATTTAGTCCAGTGTCTCTCAAACTTTTTCATGTCAAGAACCCCCAATTATTGGGGGTTCTTTCTTGACATGAATGGGGCCCAATATATGCCCAATATTTGGCTGCGGACCCCCATCTCAAAGTTTGTGCCAGGGATTTTTCCAAAATAGCAGATCTACAAGCTCGTGCCATGCACCAAGTGCTATGAGCACCAAGTGCTATGAGCTTGTATATCTGCTATTTTTTAATAGTCAAAGTATGGGCAATAAAATATGGTTAAAGTGGTTAAAATGATTGTGAAGCCATATTAACACATTTTGCTGGGGACCCCAATTGAAACAAGCCAATGGCTTTCTTGGGCTTTTTAATCCTATTTAGTTGACCTTGTATTTGAACTGTACTTTCTTCTTGCTTTTTTTCTGCAAACTTCTAAATAAAGTATTCAATCAATCAATCGATAGCGTCTAAATTATGATATAGACCAGGGGTCTTCAACAGGGGGTCCGGGACCCCTAGGGGGTCCTCAGAGTTACTACAGGGGGGCTGCCAAATCTTTGTGTGATATGATTGTTTTTCTTTTTTACATTAACCACTTGAACTCTACCATCCCTATTCTGAGGAGAACTTTTGCCAAAAATAGCAGATCTACAAGCTCACAACGCTGCTGCGAGGCGTAGATCGGCTATTTTTGGCAAAGAGGTGTAGGTGCGCAGGGAAGAAAGAGCAGACCAAGTAAAAAAAAGAAGTCACATCTGAAACACAATTTTATACAATATAGAGGGGGTCCCTGCTTCTCTCTCTCAGCTAGGGGGTCCTTGGCCTGAAAAACGTTGAAGACCCCTGCTATAGGCTAATGGGAGGGATTTGGCACAGCAAAAAGCTAAAGGCTTTAAAAAAAAACGTCTGGAGCACATAACCAGTTTACTGTCTCTCTCAACGATGAAGTGTTGAATGACTGTCATCGTCTTTGGTGTCACACTAACTCCACTTTCCTCTTGGCTGAAATATGAGAACTTCAAATATATTGGGCCTATAAGCAAGTGCACGCTCAACCCCCTCCTCGCATGTTGTTAGTTGGGTGCCCTCAATCAAGCCATTAAATGATTGACAATTACGTGTCAATTTAATGAATAGCCCTGAGACTCCACTCCATATAATCGAAGTAGAATGTATTCAACAAAAGGGAAATGATAGCACAGACACTTCGCCTTGAAAGATTTTTTTATTCGATTCATACAATTACGATAAAACTCAAAATTCAATGCTGGGAAATCATTTATGCACTCATTCATAATTTTTTCCCCCTTCTACTACCTTTTAAGGTGATAGCCGCTGGGCAACTGGCGGCCCGGGGGCCACATGCGGCCCCCACCATCACTTAATGCGGCCCGCAGGTTAATATCGGAATACTGAACATGACCCGCAAACATGACCCTCTTTAATGACTTCAGTCTATATTAGTAGCTTATGACTAGTATTTAAAAAAATATATATGTCCAATGTATTTGTATTTAAAGTTATACAATGCAGGTCCACAAATAACGATTTTTAGCAGCCTCTGCTGGTCATTACTGTCACTGCAGGCCGTTCGTTTATTCCTCTGTTATCCAGAATTCCATTTGTTTTCACCGGAAGACGGAAGCGTTTCAAAAAGCGTTCTTTTAATTGTTTTATACGATCTGTGGATCGTTTCTCTTAGCCAGTGGAGCTTTAGTTACTGTGAGCTGTGTTTTATTTTTCTGTTGTTTTTCGATCTTCAAATCATACAATCTCTTAAAAACAGTTTCCTTTTTGTTATTAGCGCGGTAGTTCCTGGCCAAACAGGAAACCGGTGCGGTAGTTCCTGGCCAAACAGGAAACCGGTGCATTTCCGCTTCCGTTTCCCGGCCAGATGACGTCATTTTCGCAGGAAAGGCGCCCCTGACAGCGTTCAATAGAAAATATATAAATAAAAGCCTTTCGGGGGTGAAATTCATGGAGTGGGTGTTGTGAAACATTTGCCACTCACAAAAGATATACAATTTAACTTTAGTTTTATTTAAAAAGTTACCTAGTATTACTTTAAGTTCATAAAGTTAACCTAAGTAACTGAATGCATTTGAAATTAAATACAAATGTTACTTTTCAGGATTCAAAAATAGCACAAAAAAAATCAGGATTCCATTCAAAAGTAGCAAAAATAGCAGATCTACAAGCTCAAAACGCGTCGCAGTATTTTTGCTACTTTGTGTGACATAGAATGGCGAAGTACGGCATTAATTTACGAAAAAAAAGTTTAAATACGGAGATAAGAGGTACGTGTCTGCCCGACAGTATATGCAATGTGGCCCTCTGGAGTGAGTGTGGAAATATAGTGGCCCTCTCCATCATCAAAGATGCCCACCCCTGCGCCTAAGCAGTGCTTTCCGACGTTGAACTTTCCATTTCCTCTTAGCCCAGTATATATTCCTTTGATCAACCACCTAATGACTTAATCAGTTCTGCAAGCGCTGAAATTCGGGGGGAATGTGTCTCTGGAATGCAGAGAGACACAGCTGTCCCACGGAGAGCCGGAAGGGAACAATGGCTTGACCTGAGAGCAGAGGTCACCAGACGTGACAGACTAACAGACTGTTATAGGCTAGTTTACTAATTGATTTAATTGAATATTTCCACAGCAGGCTGAGGCCGTGCAGGACTAGTGTTACACACTTAAAGCTGCAATCCGCAACTTTAATGTCCAACCCGTGACCACATTTCTACCGCTCATCCAAGAGGCAATCCAAATAGACCTTTATTGACCCTGCAGGAGGAATTGAGGTGGGGGGGCTTCAATACCCTGGGCCGAGACATACCAAATTATTTTTAGTTAACAAGCTTTGTGCTCTATACCCTCTATGTCCTTGAAGCCTAATTGGGATGGATTGATGTGTTTGAGAATAGCCTGCTTGTTGTCACTTTTCTCTTCGATAAGCCTGATCTATACAGTGTATACTGCATGAGAGTGACGCTAACCGGTAAAATAATAATAACACAAAAATAACAGTTATTTTTGAGTGACACTGACATACAATTAAGAATAAATTAGGCCGTAACCTGTAGAGTAAAAATTATAGATTTTCTCGAAAGCCCATTCAACCAAGGATATTGAGATGGCACTAAAAACATACAAAGATGCACATAAATATATAAACAGGACTTGCCTGGAGCTGAGTTTACAGTAGATTAAAGATATTGGGAAAGGGAACCCACACATACTGTATCTGTTCTCAGAACATGATAGACGCTGTGTCATCAAAGTTCCGAGCCACCCCTACCATGGACTGTTTCAAATGCTACCACATGGCACGTGGTTCCACATCCACAAGGCCACGGGCAAGTAGTCAGAGTTATTATAGTTAACTCAAACTAACAGCAAAGACAGGTCAGGTCTGGAAAAGCTATAGGCAATCAGGTTATGAACGATTGATGATAGGCCTGTTGCCTGCCTGTCTGTCTGTCTGTCTGCCTACCACGCACGCACGCACGCACGCACACACGCACACACACGCACGCACACACACGCACACACGCACACACACGCACACACGCACGCACACGCACACGCACACGCACACGCACACGCACACGCACACGCACACGCACTTTGTGCATACAGTATGTACACGTATTTACATAGAGATCCAGTAGAACTAAGACAAGTCATTTTATGCTTGGCTGTGCGTGGGCGTCACACTCCAAATCTTGTAAACTATTTGAAAATAGGCTTAAAGGGGAAGACCACTCATTTTCAACATTGAACTATGTCTTTAATACACCTTAGAGCTGTTGTGTGGAAATAAGAAAAAAGTCCCCCCCCCCCCTCTATGCTGCCTTGAACTGGATAATTGATTGAGGTCATGTGATCAGACATACGCAGGGTGTACTCTTGGCTGAGGGGGCGGAGCCAAAAGTTCACCCTGCGTATGTCACTGATCACATGACCTCAATCAATTATCCTTTTCTAGGCAACACAGAAGGGGGGGGGGACTTTTTTCCACACAACAGCTCTAAGGTGTATTAAAGACATAGTTCAATGTTGAAAATGAGTGGTCTTCCCCTTTAAGTGGTTAATGATAAATGATTATTGTGCAATATAACATTCCGAATTGGGTATTCTTCATAATTAGTATACAGGTAGTTAGTATATTTTTATGCTAATACTTTTGTACTTGAGTAAGATTTGGAATGCAGAAGTGGTTTTTTTTTTTCGAATGCAAGACTTTTTCTTGTCTAAGTATTTTTACGCTGTTTTATTGTCTAACCACTTAAACCCCAGCATCCGTATTCTGGGGAAAACCCTCGCAGAAAATAGCAGAACTACAACAAGATCTACAAGCTCACAACATGTCGCAACAGCGAAGATATTTAGTGTAGAGCCCAGAGCGAAAACAGAAAAGACACCAGAGCCCTGCAGGACTCCTATTAAAACCGGAAAGAAAACTCTTAGGACTTAGAACAGTGGATTAGAACAGTGGTTCTCAAAAATAGCAGATATACAAGCACACAGCGCGAATTCAGCACGACGAGCTTGTACATCTGCTATTTTTTTACTTTTTTTTTTTGTCTTTAAAGTGTCATTTGTTTTACCCAAATCTTCTCTTCCGCGGACAAATATATATCAATGTGGGGGTCCTTGTGTAACGCCCGGGATTTGAACCCGGGTCTCCCACGTGGAAACAAAGCCAACATCTTAACCACTAAGCCAAAGGGAATTCCTTATAGTTGGCGGAGATATAAGACTTTCAGGCCATTAAGCTGAGGTTGTGAACCACTCTGTATACACTCACCCCCCTTTTGACCTCCTCCCACAGGGAATCCCGGTCCGGGTTGCAGCACCATTGTAACGCCCGGGATTCGAACCCGGGTCTCCCGCGTGGAAAGCCAACATCTTAACCACTAAGCCCAAGGGAATTCCCTATAGCTCGGGGGAGATATTAGAGTTTCAGGCCATCAGGCTGAGGTTGGGAAAAAGTTTGAGAACTACTGATTTAGAAGGCATTTGTAGAATCGGCCTCAGGTCTTAATGGGTTAAGTGATTAAATCAAAAATCTGTGTACTTTCTGACTCTGACAATTCTCCTTGACACCTCCGTCTACAGTATGTGTCTGGATAGTCACTAGATATGATGCGGGGTCTGCTACTAGATGGAGACACTGCTGGCATGCAGCTGTGCCAACAACAACCTGCTGAAATGAACGTGGAAAGCAGTTGGCACCATGTCAGCAACAACTATTGTTGAATAGCTGTGTCATGTTAATCCATCGTGACACACATAACTTAAATTCAAATGTTTATCGTTCAAAGACACGCCCGAAATTTGACAGGGGGATCTTTATACTTCTTCTGAACTTAACTTAGTGTAATTACCGTAAACAAACTTAAAGAGAAGAGATGCCGTTAATGTTGGGTTTCTCCTTATTATGAAAACATCCATACTGTATTGCAAACAATAACCCTAAATCTAATAGCATGCAAACAATGGTCTGGCTGCCACCTAGGAAGCATTGCCCTGTGGGGGATTTTGTTTCAAGTGGCATACTGATGTAGATGTCTAATTAAATAACAACAACAACAATAAAAAAATAATAATAATGATAACAATAAAACAACAATAATAATAATAGTATTAATAATAATAATAATAATAATAATAATAATAATGTTGCCCCTTCAGTTTTGGGGGCATATGTCACTGTAATGTATGTTCACACATAATGCACCTAATGTGCCCTGATACAATATATACATAATTATAATATAATAATGTATAATAGGCATTCAATTACCTTTCTGTATGTTTGGCAGAATGAATGTACCTGCATATATCATCAAATTAATGAGTAACCACCTGGAACTTGGAGGTGGTGGGCTTATGAGCTTCAGGCAGGGCTATTCTGTTGCACTAGCAAAGGAAACTAGACGCGTCGCAATTCTGGGAAATTGAAAAGTGTGGTTGCGCCGACGCCGGTCGCGGCTGCCGGGACTCGAGGAATACGCCTGGAGGAATACCCTCGGAGGCCGCGCGACGTGCTATTCGAATTCGGTGCCGATCGAATCCCGCGTTCGTGATACGTGCCGTTTTAGGAAATAGGCCCCTCCCACTAAAGAAATAGGCCCCTCCCATAAATGTAACGGGGCAATCGTATTGTCACCTCACCCCTGAGATCACTTGCGTTTCATTTTGAGAGGATTGATCCCCCCAAAAATTATGCCGTTTTGATTTTAGGAAATAGGCCCCTCCCACTAAAGAAACAGGCCCCTCCCATAAATGTAACAGGCCAATCGTATTGTCACGTCACTCCTGAGATCACTTGCTTTTCTTTTTGAGAGAACTGATCCCTCCAAAAATCTTGTTTTTGCATCAAACGGTTACATTTTGCGCATTTGTGGCGCCTCCTATGGATCAAAGTGGAAATGCTTTTGGGGATTCGTTGAGTAAACCACCCTCGACATGTGATTCAAATTTGGGATTGATTGGACGTTTCGTTCTTGATTTTTGGCATTTTTGGTAAAACGGGCCCCTCCCACTAACTTTGGAAGCCAATTACGGACGAACCGTGAGGACTATCAAAATGTCGTTTGGATATGTTCATCGCATGGGTCCAGAGATCATGTGTACGGTTATTGGTGAAATTTGGATAAAATATGTGGGAGGAGGAGCTACAGGTGTGTTTTGAAGAAAATTCAAAATGGTGGAAAATCTATCCAGACACAAATGGGCGTGGCCTATATGGGGAGTTGCGTCATGACCCAAGTAATCTAGGGGTAAAGATGTTTTTATTTTACGACCTACGGTTCAAGAGTTATAGGCCAAAAGGTAAAGTGGGCTGTTATAGCGCCACCATGTGGCCAACTGGTGTTTTTTTAATAATTTGGCAATAAACTATGAACCTTCCCTCAAAGTCTTGTAACTCTAGTAACTACCCTGTTAGGGTAACCACACTAAATATGAATCGCGAAAATCGCCCTCTGCCACTCAGGTGGGAGAGCACATCGCTGCATGTCTGGCTGATATCTCACAGTGGATGTCTTCCCACCACACACTCAAGGTGAACTCAGACAAGGCTGAGCTTCTCTTCTTCCCAGGTTAGTCCTGCCGCATGCAGGATCTAACTATTTCCATAGATAACTCCCTGGTGGCTTCGGTTCAAACTGTCAAGGATCCGGGCGTTGTCCTCAACGGTCAGTTGTCCTTCAAGGCACACATTGCAGCGGTCATTTGCTCCTGAAGGTTTACACTTTATAACATTCGAAGGATTAGGCCCTTCGGAGTCTCAGCCCAGCTCCTTATCCAGGCCTCAGTCATCTCAAAACTTGACGACTGTAACTCCCTCCTTACTGGCCTCCTGGCATGCTCACTTCTTTCCAAATGATCCAGAATGCCGCAGCCAAAGGCATGGCACCTCCATACCTTCAAAGCCTGATCCAAGCCTACAACCCCTCCCGGATCCAGCTCACTCAAATCAGCTAACACGGGAAAGCTGTCTGAACCTTTCTTTAAACACCCGGGACAATAACGCTCCACACGTCCCAGACCTCCCTCCTCGTTCCCAAACTGTGGAACAAACACTGCAGTCAGACCTGCAGACTCACTCCCAATTTTCCGCCATAGTCTGGAGACCCACCTCTTCAGACTCCACCTCACCCCCCCTAGCACTTCATTCTCCCTGCACCCCTTTCTGCCACCTTGCCTTGATTGATGCTACTAACCAAGATATGGCTACCTTGCAAACATATACCCTGGTCATTCGTTCTCATGTGTTTGTTACTTATATAGGCATGTTTTCCCTGACCAACAATATTTGGAATGTTATTTAAACAGGGGTCTATTCCACGAAAGCGGAATTAAATTATCCTGGTTTGAAAGGCAAATCCAGGTTTGACAAGCCTGCGCTGTTCAGCCTGGTTTATTCAGTTCCACGAACGCCAAGCCGGGCTGAGAAGGAGAGGTTTGTCGAGCCAGGATCGTTAAACCAGGCTGAATGTGAGTTCACATATTCCTATAAAAGACCATGAAAGTCGATAGCAGAATCCTTGAACTTGACCAATCATGGAGCCCAAAACCAGAGCGGCGTTCTTCTCTGTGGCTGAACAGCAGCACTGCAGCAGCTCATGAAATCATACAAGGAAGTAAAATGTATAATAAGCAAGAGAGGAAACACAGCCGCAATAAATATAGATCCAGGGAGAAAGCGTGGCAAAGTATTGCAGACAAATTAAATGCACAAGTTGTCCAAAAATATGCAATTAATTTATATACAAATCCATAAATACATAATTCAGTTAGGCTTAAACATAAGGAGTTTAAGTGAATGTTGGAATTATAATTACACACTTAGGAAAATTTTCTAATTTCTAATTTCTAAAATCGAAGATCTACAAGTGAAAAGCTTGCCTTTTGGCGGCCGGGGGTCCCCGGTCCACGGGGGGCCGGGGGTCAACAGGGGGCCGGGGGTCAACGGGGGTCCGGGATTACCCGGCCCCCGTGTACTCCCGGACCCCCGGACCCCCGTTGACCCCCAACAGAGGTCCGGGGTAAACGGGGGTCCGGGGGTCCACGGGGGCGGGGGTCCGCGGGGGCGGGGGTCCACGGGGGCGGGGGTCCATGGGGGGCCGGGGACCCCCGGCCGCCATAAGACAAAAACATTTCGGGCTTGTAGATCTTCGATTTTCGCATAAGAATTGAATAAGTGTGGAAAAACTCATTGGTTTATGATTGGAGTCATTGGACTAACAGCTATTTCACAAAACTTGAAGAACAAGGCACTGGATTAATAAAGCTTGGCTGTTAGCCTGGTCCGGACCAGGCTAACTTCACAGCTAAATTGCCATGGTAACTAAGGCAGGATTGCTTAAATTTTCTTTTGTGAAACAGGATCATGGATAAACATATCCAGGTTTACTGGCTAAGTTAATCTGCCGAGCTAACTCAGCTTTCGTGAAACCGATTCCTGGATAATTTAAGCCAGGATAGCCGATTAAACCCGGTTTATCCCTAATCCAGGTTTCGTGGAATAGACCCCTGATCCTATGGTTCTTTGTTTACCTGCATGGTTTCAATGTACAGATTATAATGTTTTGGATAGTATGTTTAGACTGATGGTAGGTTCTTTGTTCCTGAGGCACTTTGCATTCTATGTATCGATCAATCAATCAAACTTTATTACAGCCGAGGCCAATAGGGGACATACAAAACATAAAAAAAACATACAATAAAACATTAATATATAAAACTGTATGTGATTACCTTGCCTAAATTGTAATTGTCTCCGCCAGGCCAAAAGGCATGGCGAGAGAGTATGTTTTGCCCCCTGTCCGTCCGTCCGTCCGTCCGTCCGTCCGTCCGTGTGTCCGTCCGTGTGTCCGTCCGTGTGTCCGTCATTCTGTCTGTGTACAGCTAATCTCCGGCACCGTTGGCTTGTTTGCAGTGAAACTGTGCACACATACTCCCTGGATGCCACAGCAGAACCTCTGCCCCAAATGTTTCACATGGGCCTTTTATAGCGCCACCAGGAGGCCAATTTGTGCAAAACCTATTTTTTGACAGTACTCCTACAGATTTTGTCCAAAAATCCCGCAAATCGGTCCACAGTATCTCTATAGTCATTAAACGAAACAAGTCTTTCAGATTTTTCATATTCCATCCTGATTGGCTAAAAATGGCTTCTAAAGTTTGCAGGAGTGCTCCGTTTTGAACAAAATGCCTCAAATCATGAACACAGCATGCAATTTCCTTGAAATTTTGCGCACATATTTCCACTATATCGAGAAAGAAATGCCACTTGAACATTTTCAAATCAGCCTCATGGTGGCGCTATAACAGACCGATTCGTGTTTTTACCTATAAGTGCACCGATCTGTGTAAAACTTTGTAAGCGCACTCCCTAGAGGTCAAGGAAAAACCTTTGCCCTGCATTTTTCACATCTGCCTTTTATAGCGCCACCAGGAGGTATTATGTAAAACTTTTTTTATATTACTCCTTCCGATTGTATCCAAATTTCACGCAAATCGGTACACGTGATCTCTATAGTCATGTGATCAAGACGGATGTGTTTGATTTTTCATATTCCATCCTGATTGGCTAAGATTGACATCTAAAGTTTGCAGTAGTGGCTTGTTTTGAACAAAATGCCGCAAATCATGAACGCAGCATCCGATTGCGGTCAAACTTTGCACGCACATTCGCACTATGTTGAAGAGCAAATGCCACCCTTTTAACATTGGCCTGTTATAGCGCCACCAGCAGGTCTAATTTAGCAAAACACATTTTTTGAACAAAATGCCTCAAATCATGAATGCAGTGTCCGATTGCCGTGCAAGGCCTAAGAAGAAATGGCACCCTTTTCACTTTGGCCTATTATTGCGCCACCAGGAGGCCACAATAACCTACCTGACCTGGCGGAGACCTGTGCTCCGAGGAGCACTTTTTCTAGTTTATAAACATTTCAAACACCTTCCAATAATAAACAAAATAAAAACGCTGTCCCTTTCCATACATCCCATCCCATGAAAGTGTTTAGACAGGGTCTAATACCAGCGTGGCTTATGTGGATCTCAAACAGATGACATCATATTGGCACTGTGACGGCATGTTCCCGAAATATAGAGATCTCTTTATCTGTATTTGTCTGTCTGCCTGCCTGTCTGTCTGTCTGTTTGTTTGTTTGTTTGTTTGTGTCCCTTTTATGTCCATATGGACTTCATAGATTTGCCTCCAACTAGGCCTACTATGATTATGTGTATTGCACTAACTACTCAATGGGTACAGCGGATATTGCACAACTGGAGGGGCATACATATGTTCTCAACCAGCATTTAAATATACATTTGTTACAACGTTTTGCAATTAATACTTTTCTAATGACCCATAATATAATATAATATAATGATTTATATCTGCAAAGTAACTAGTAACTAAAGTGTTCAAATAATTGTAGTGGCGTAAAAGTACAACATTTGTCTCTGAGACGTAGTGGAGTAGAAGTAAAAGTACTGAAAATAGGAAATACTCCAGTAAAGTAAAAAATACCTCAAAACTTTACTTTAAAAAAATCTATCGATTAGTCACCACATGGAGACTTGAATTCATGGATATTTTTTGTTTTTGTCGCATTCCTAAGGCAATCATTGGATGACCAGCGGACCGGCAGGCAGCGGTTCCGGTAGGAGACACAAAGGCGACTCTTTGTGTCTCCTACCGGAACCGCTGCTGGTCATCAAATTATTGGCTTAGGAATGCGACAAAAACTAGAAAATATCCATGAATTCAAGTCTCCATGAGGTGACTAATCAATAGGGAAAAAAATATTTTTGGGGGTGAACTATCCCTTTAAGTACAGTACTTGAGTACATGTACTTACAGTAGTTACTTTACACCACTGATATCAACAGATACAGTATAATAAGCCAGCTCTAGAGTTGGCCGTGGGTTCATTTCATACATGAACCTTTTTCCAGAAGAGACCTTAGGCTTGAATGGAACTCTAGGAATTTACAGAGAGGCTATGGAGCCCCTGCTACATCAATAGGAGGTGTATGATGTTAGGTGGGACATCTGTAACCAAACTCTGACTCCATGCTCCTTACCAAAACAGATGCTCCGCTGTCTGTCTGATAAGTTGTACAAACCAACACCTTGAACACAGAGGTCCTTTGTCCGTCCAACCCCAGGACACTGCTTCTCCCTGCATGTGCTCTTACACGGAACTTAACCTACAGGGGTGGAAGAAGTACTCAGATACTTATGTAAAAGTAGCAATACCACAATGTAGAAAATACTCTGTTACAAGTAAAAGTCCTATATTCAAAATTTTACTTGAGTAAATATGTACTTACAGTACCAAACGTAAAAGTGCTCATACACATATGATTTGAAGATATTTCAATTTGTTTCCCGAAAATGTGATCTTGTAGAGCTGCTGTTTTTGAATAGCTGAAGTGTATTATAATAAATACAATAAAAACCAAAGTAAATTGTTTTCAAATAATTGTAATATAACATTAGATATAATCCAATATTTGCCTCTGAGATGCAATGGAGTAGAAGTATAAATGATTGAAAAAAGGACATACTCAAGTTAAGTTAAAGCATCTCAAAATTGTACTCAAGTACACTACTTGAGTACACTTACTTTACTTTTCACCACTGGGAACCTGTGGTGTCCACACCCTAGTGAAAACCTGCCTTCAACATGGACCAGAGCCCTGTCTTTTATCAAGCTCACTGTTTGTTTAGAAGAATATGATATTTCATAGTGCCTTTATAAAAACAGAGGTTTAAAAACCTTCCCAGGAGGGATCACCTTTCATTGGCTAAAGTTTGGATACATATGGTGCTTCCAAGAAGTGAGGGAGTACGACTAGGAAATGGAAAAGTACTATAACAGCTCAGCAGTTCTAACGGGATACTACGACAGGACACCCCAAGAGCTGTGCTGGATTGTAAACTAACGTTATGTAACAAAGGCAAACGTAAGGTCCAGGACATTTTTCCTGAACCTTACTTTGTGGCAGAAATCAACAAAACAGGCACCAAAGCGGATGTATTATCTTTATCTTTTGCTCACTCGGCTTTCACCTCATATTCTCTCCATCTTTCATCACACAAAGACATGCTGTACACAAACAAGACCTTGATCTCAGAGACCCAGAGAGCAATGATCTCTTTGAAGACTCCCGACAAAAAGGTACATAGAAGCAAGGCAAACAGAACCCCCCAACACAACCTCCCACTCCATTTGCTTTCAATTAGTACTAAAATATTACCCAAAAAAAGATATTCACTTAAATATTTCCACCATAATAATGCTAAAATCCCGACCCCTACTGACACAAAAAAATTATACATTAATAAATGATTACTATACTACTACTACTACTACTACTACTACTACTACTACTACTACTACTACTACTGCTACTGCTACTGCTACTACTACTACTACTACTACTATTACTACTACTATTATTACTACTACTACCATTATTACTACTACTACTACAACTACTACCACTGATTAGAATTGCAGGATGGCAACATTTCCAATATTAAAAAACGGATACGTTTGAGCATTAGCTGGAAGAAGAGCATTAGCCGGAAACGATGCTTGTATAAAAAGTTACTTGCGTAATAGGGTATAGGCCCTTTAAGGCAGCAGGGTGAAGACCTTCATTCATGTTTTTGTTGCTGTCATCTATTGGTCCAGCACCAGCTGTCACCGACAGACATATCCGTTCTTTATCATCATGACCTTATAGAAGTTATTGACCTCTACCAGCTGATTGAGATGTCCATTAAAAACAAAAATCCAAATATAATTCCCAAACAGCATTAATACATATCTGCCCCCTTAAATCTGACAAGAATCTATCTATCTATTTATTTATTTCAGGAATCTCTGTGTGTGTGTGTGTGTGTGTGTGTGTTGGTTTGGGTGGTTTATGAGGACATTTTATCGGTTTACCGATCATCATTATGAGGACACCTCTCATGTCCTCATAACTCAAACACTGTAGTAGCTCATTGGAGGTTGCTCCCTCTTTTTCTCAACATGTCCCTGTGTGTGTGTGTGGTCAGCTTTGCCCAAATATGGAGTTCCACCGCCGGGCTCCAGAGTGTTTGTTCAGCCCTTCTTTCTTGTCTTATAGGCTACTATTCTTTATCAAATGTGGGCCAGTAATTTCCCTTTGAGACTTAACAGTGATTAAGGGCCATACTGTACAATAAACTTGACTTTTGATAAATAACACTTTTCTTCATGCTTGCCAACACAATTTCCCAGTACACAAAAATGTGTTCCCTATCCCAACTTGCACAATGACGTAGAAACATTCTTCACAAAGTCAATGAACCCTTTGACAAAATGTTTGAATGTCTACATACAGTAGGGCTATATACAGTTGGATCGAGGAAAGCTATCATAGGTACAGTAAACAATATCCAGGATTGATGATATGTTGAAAAAAGGGAAAAGAGGGGGACAATTTCTTAACCACATAAGCCCTTTTTGGGGAATTTGCCCAAAATAAGGATGCCAGGGTAAATGTGGTTCACATACAAATTTTATTATAGTTAAAGCTTTACTATGTAACTTTCCTTTTCTACCCCAGATTTGAACCTGATTTCCTGCACAAGTGATGTCATTTCTACCATTGAGCTAATAGAGCCTGCCTGCTTGCTCAGGGGATAAATTGAATCTTGACAATCAGGTCAAAATTCTTGTCAGATCCTGTGTATAGGTGAGACAAGACCTTTGACACAATCTCAATGTCTCAACCCCAATTGTACAAGTTATATTGTACTAGACCATACCCGGTGAAGGGCGCAGGCGAAAGTAGTTGCAAACTTGGGGTTATTGCACGTCCTGTTGCGCGAAAGTACAGACCTTGCTGCTTGTTTCTCGCGCGAAACCCGCAAAAGTGGCAACCCTGTGTCCCATTGTTTGACACATAAACGCTATTAATAAGCGGAGATTTGTTGACTCTATCATACAGATTGGACAAAATTACATTTTATTCATGAAAAAAAAGTTACATAGTGACACTTTAAATAGTGAAATTATCAAACATCTGTATTTTGTTTGATCATTTTTATAACAGATTTTCTTTTTATTCACTCTGACCAGAAGCTGGCATAAAACATACCATCGGCCATAAAAAAAAAACAGAGGGGGGATATCAAAAGCAGCGGTGTGGATTCACACACCATCCACCCAGCAAATCAAAACCCGTTATTTTGATCCATTGTGATTCCCATTATCTGTGTGATCATTCCATTATGGTCAATTGTAAAATATTCTTTATTTACTTATGTACGTGTGTCCCTCCTACCAATAGGAGCCATAATGCAAACACACAGACCCAGCTGATGGAATGCATAGTGTACAGTATATGGTATATTACGTACAGGAATACACACGCCCATAATAGATATGAGAGCAGGGCAAGGCAAGTTTATTTGTACAGTACATTTCCAATTGAAAGTGCTTTACATAAAACATTAAAGGACGACTTCACCCATTTTCAACCTATCTTTATATAATTGGTCCTCACTAATGCTGATTATAATATGGTACCATTTCTGTCTATTCACTCTGTGTCTCAGAGGAGGGCTGTGGACAGTTCAGAAACCCACCTACCAGTGACGTCATCGATGGGGAATCCAAGCTAACAGAAACGGCAGGCTTTCTATTCCTGCAAAGTTAGCATGCTACAATGGAAGCCATTGTTCTTGCATTAATAAAAATCTAAATAAAAGATTTGAAATCTCGTTAAAAAAAGGAAATCTGCCTAATGATGATGTCACTGGTAGGCGGGTTTCTGAAGTGTCCACAGCCCTCCTATGAGACATAGCCAGAGTAGAAAAAAATGGTACCATTTTATCATGATCATGTTTAGACTGATGCTAGGTTCTTGGTTTACCTGTGATCCTAGTTTACTGAGGCACTACACTGTCTCTCTGCAGTTGAAACATGTGTTTACCTTGCTTATTGAAAGTCGCTCTGTATAAGAGCGTCTGCTAAATGCCTAAATTGCAGAACAACTGCATTTGGTTTACCCAGTGGTTGGGGGCAGTAGGTGGAAATTACTTAAGTTTGACAGGAATTCACAACGATAAAGGAGTGGAATTTACAAAACGAGTAACCCTAAAGGCCTTATCATGGGAACATCAAACAACACAGTGTTGTCTGCTTCTTTGGTGGTAACCGAGGTTCAAGTGGAGGTCAGCGATACATGCCAAAGTCAACAGTGACTCAGGAAAAAAGCAGCAATACACGCAGTGGTGGAAATTAACTTAGTACATTTACTCAAGTACTGTACTTGAGTAAATGTTAAGGTACTTTTACTTTATTTGACTATTTCCTATTGATTACTATTTAAACTTTATACTTCTACTCCACTACATCTCAGAGGCAAATATTGTACTTTTTACTAAACTATGATTATGTTTAGCCCTGATGAAGACCACTTCAGGTTGAAACATGTTGGCGTTGTATTAAATAAAGGTTGTTCCCTCTTTTAAGTGCCTGGATCTCCCATTTTTTATCTATCACACAGTCACGACTTTTTTTCTGTTCTGGCCCCACAGTGGTGGAATGGACTTCCCACTGATGTCAGGACAGCAGAGTCACTGCCCATCTTTCGCCGCAGGCTGAAAACCAACCTCTTCAGGAAACACTACCCTTCCTCTCTGCCTGGCCTACTTGTTGTTAACTAGTTGTACGAACCCTTGTTTTATTGTTGTATTGTTTTATTGGATCTTGTGTAGTCGATACAATTATTTGTTTTAGCTCCTGCTCATTTGATTTAGCTATTTTGTCTCATCTGTTTAAGGAAATAGGTAGCTGATATATTGCACTTTTACCTTAGCGCTAGGTATACTCGTGGTTGCTTGTTTTTGCAGAAAATGCACTTAAGACTTCTGGTGATTAGTAGTTTTCGTTCCCTACCTATGTTGAATGCACTTATTGTAAGTCGCTTTGGATAAAGGCGTCTGCTAAATGACTGTAATGTAATGTAATGTAATCTATAATTGTTTGAAAGGTTACATTGCAGATTTAGATTTTTATTACTAAACATAGTACATTAATCAATTAAGCCCTATTTTATACTTGTGATCTACAAGTTCACAACACGTCGCGATGCAACGTGTTTTTGGGCCAGTGCCCCATATTCAATATCCAGGTCCCTTACCACCCCCACACACAATTCAAATGTAAGACTTTTTTAAATTATGTAGTGTGTTGCTTGTATAATTTAGAAAACATCTCATCAATTTCCAAATATCAGATTTTACATGAAACTGGACTTTTAGTATGTGCTTATTATTCATTATTAGCCTACTTCCCAGGGAGAGAAAACAAAGCCTGTTACGATTATAAGTAGAATTGTATATGGATGTGGAGGGCCCTTTCACATCAGGCCTCTCTCACAGCACTGAATGAACAGCCCTGCCACAGGGATGTCAGTCCCTGTCACAGCCATGTCATTGGGGTGTCAGGGCTTGTCACATCCTGTCACAGTCTGATAGGGCGTGGCATCTCCGTGGCAGGGCCTGACATCCCATCATGGTCAGTATCATGGTCAGTATTCACTCCAAGTGTTAACAACGATTGTTCTTCCTCAGGAAGACGAGGAGGCTTCAGGTCCAACCATCAATCCTGTGCGCTTTCTGAAGTCTTTTGTGGAATCCATAATGACCATCTACATCACAGCATGGTTTGGCGTGATGCGTGCCATCAACCTGAAACCTCAGCTAGCTTCGTACCTACGTCCATCCGACTGCTGAACGTCTAGGTCGGGTTCAGCCCGGACTGTTTTTTTGTGTGTATTTCGTCTGTATGTTGTTTTTTAACCACTGCACAAACGAAGTTCCGAAAGGAAATTAAAGTAGTTAGAAGTTGAAGTTGGATATCATGTCAGTATCATGGTCAGTATGATGACAGTATGATGACAGTATCATGGTCAGTATCATGGTCAGTACCATGGTTATTATCATGGTCATTATCATGTCAGTATCATGGTCAGTATCATGTCAGTATCACGGTCAGTATCACGGTCAGTATCATGTCAGTATCATGTCAGTATCATGGTCAGTATCATGTCAGTATCATGGTCAGTATCATGGTCATTATCATGGTCAGTATCATGGTCATTATCATGTCAGTATCACGTTCAGTATCATGGTCAGTATCATGGTCAGTATCATGTCAGTATCATCTCAGTATCATGGTTTGTATAATGTCAGTGTCATGGTCAGTATCATGTCAGTATCATGTACAGTATCATGTCAGTGTCATGGTCAGTATCATGGTCAGTATAATGTCAGTTTCATGGTCAGTATCATGTCAGTGTCATGGTCAGTATCATGTCAGTATCATGGTCAGTATAATGTCAGTTTCATGGTCAGTATCATGTCAGTATCATGGTTAGTATCATGTCAGTCATTGAAAGAAAAAATTACGCACATCCTCTGTTTCTTGGTGCTGAGCCAAACTGTAAGAACTGAAACTGAATTTCGACCCTTTCTGTCTTTTTCAAGTATATGATATATACTTTAAAAAGACCGAAAGGGTCGAAACGTTAGCCTGATTATCAGACTGAAGAGGTCTATGGTCTGGATCGAAACGTTGTATCTGCTGTTTGTCGCAAATAAAAGCTTGGAGCATTCAAAAGTGAGTTGCGAGCCTCCGCTTTGCTCATTATCACGTCAGTATCATGGTCAATATCATGTCAGTATCATGGTCAGTACCATGGTCAGTATAATATCAGACAGTATCATGTCAGAATCATGGGTCAGGGGATCTTAGTATAATCTGAGCGTCAAGTATGATGTCAGGGGTCATGGCACAAATGTGCCACACTGTATCGCTACTTCGACCTCATGCCATCGGGGCGAAGATACAGAACCTTGAAGTGTGAAAAGGAGCAGGAGTTTTGTCCCCTCAGCCATTGTGGCATTAAACAAACTGCCCTGTTGATAGGATGGCTCTGTGTACAGTGGGGACCTCATGTATTGATATGTTGTTTTGTGCTAGCTTGGTAAAGCCCCTCCCTCCGGAAAATCTAATTTCCATTTGATTTCAGGAAGGAGTCTGGCCTGAAGGCTTGTGTGGGCGTTTCTAGCCCGTTCACCAAATGGACGAGCCTATCAGCGTCGTCGCTCATCGTTCTGTGATTGACAGCAAAAGTTGGCCAATCAGGTGGCGAGTACGAGTGAGCCCGAATGGACCCGAGTGCAGCCTGAGTGCAGCCGACCAAATACGAACAGCAGCCATTGTTTTCTTTTACTTTTGGTTTTAAAACTCTCAAACTTCTTTTTTGAGGCACGGAATTTACTTTTAAGATATCGTTTGGATAGAATTTAGTTGTTTAACTTCATATATGTGGTCAATTAATCATGACAGAGCCTATTTAAAAATAAAATTTCAGAGAACCGACAGGGGCGGGCAGTGACACGCATGTATCCGAATAAGGCAACCTATTTTGGGCATGGCCATGTCAAAAGTCCCGTTGCGTCACATTAGTCTGGAGGTGGTAAAAATGCACTGCTGATTGGCTGAAGGGGAACAACGATCATTGGCTGAAGGGGTTGTCAGTCAACGGTATTACTCCCGCCCAACTCCAGCCCACAGCCAATATTGCAGAATGGGCGATCATGCCAGACTCACTCCTGAAATAAATTACAAAGGAGATTTCCGGAGGGAGGGTTTACCAGGCTAGTTTTGTGCTGCTATATGGTTATTTGTTTTGTTTTGTTTTGTTTTTTGTTGTTGTTTTTGTACAGACTTGTGAAGACAAATATCCCTTCGGGGACAATAAACATTATTATTATTTGGTAACCATCGCAAGATGGTGCTGCGGCAGCGCTGCTGCCATTTTGGATTGGTTTTTACCAACTTGCTGTCTACAAACACGAAGGAAGGTCCACACAAATAGGGTCATAAAATAAATCAATGCTCCGTTATTAACTGAAATAATTTTCCAAGCACAAATCCAATATTCAAGTTTCACGATTTATTAACTGTAGTCCATTAACATGGTATGAAGTACAAACGATTGTATATTTATTTTTTTGCAATACAATGTATATGGCAGGAATGACATTTACAGTTGTTGTTTTTTCAAATTGCTTAAAGTCATAATGTGTAACATCCTAGTCTTTCTGGCGAGACCTATGGTAGCTCCGTTGTATGTTAGAACTGCGATTCCCAGAATTCAGTTTGAAACCAAATCAGGAAAGTAACGCACCAAATTGAATGCTGCAGGGTCCTAGCGCCAAGGATATTTTGGAACACAACAACCTTTTCAGAAACTGTCTGTATTAATTAACATCAAAATACATAAATAAATATATTTCGGTACAAGTATCGGGGCAGACACTCGCTACTAAAAATAGTGTTTAGAGAACACCTTTATGTGGAAAAAATATATATAAAAAATAACTTGTTTAATTGAAAAAGAAGTTACACAGTATGACTTTAAGCACACTTTTGAAAACAGTGCTCATTGATCTAAGCACTACACACAATTCACACAACCGCACACAAGTAGCAGAGCACCTCAGATCTTTATCAAAATGAAGCACTTCATTCAAAACTATACAATAATTTACAAAAGCCCAACTTTGTCACTGTATGGCACATACATTGTTCATATGATCTGATTCTGTTTGAACAAACTGCACATTGCGGTGTTCCATCACTCTTAACATTTCCACTCATCTAATAATATAGCAGTAGTTTGAGAAAGATTTTTTTCCAGAGATATTGTTAGTAGTAGTAGATTAATATATATATATCGACCAAACATAACACACAGGACCTGTACTGCACACAAATAAATACCATAGTTACATTTCCCAATATTGTCAAATCAGTCAATACATCCATGCATTTTGAAAGGTTTCATTTTGCACACAAACAAAATCAGAAAAGAACACATTCAAAATACAAAATGTACGTGTAGTACATAAACAACAAAAACATTTGTGGAGACAAAAAAGTAAAGCATGAATTATGTACAAAATAGAAAGAAAGACACATCTTTTCATTTAACTGGTTTTGGCTGTAGCACTTTGTTCACATTCTATGTTCTTTCTAGCAAGACAGTGAGGGAAGAATCTCGTTGAATGGCAAAGCCATCCTGGGACAAACCTTTCCTCTCCCTAACCCTCTTCCACAGTTCTCATCCTCCCTCTCCCGCCTCCTCTTACTAGAACACTGCCTTCCATTCTTGGTGTAGACAGGTACACTCACTTCTTGCCTTTCTAGTGCTTACGCCTGATTGGTGAGTTCACATTTAAGCACCTAAGTGTCTGGTGTGCGATTTTTGAAAGGCAGTGCTTTGAAATGGCAAAGAAGTGACATCATGTCAGATTTCCGTGTCTAATGTAGAGAAGTGTGCTCTAGTATTTTGCAAAACACGTGTGTAGTGTTTTGCAAAAAGGTGCGACGCTGAGAATGTGCTTGTACTTGTGCAGATCTGGGCTGAGGTTTTGAGTGTTAGGTTTCCACTAACTGTATGTTACCTTTAATTTTTGTGCGTAAGCAATTGTAAAAAAAAAAAAGGACATATGGCATAACTACTTTCAAACATTTTTTTCTAAAAGCACCTATCAGGGTACCTATTATCTTTGGGTTATCCAACTGTAATAATAATTTATAATAATAAGTTTAGGGTTATGTTAGCTAACATAGACAGTCGGTTTACATAGGCTAGTAGTAGTTAGGTACAGACACTACGGGTAGATATTTCTTAATTTCTTATGCTGTTTTTTACATTCAAACAAAATGTGGTGCTCATCCTCGATGCACTTGTCATACGGTAGGTTACAAATTCAGCGCCTTTGAGAGAAACTCATTGATTGACTGATTGACTGACATCTTTATTGACAAAACACATATGCATAAACATATATTTGCACATATCTATCAAAAGGATAAAACACAATCAAAGTTCAGTTTCCGTGGTGGTCTGAGTGTAAGTGTTTTGTGTGTAAACCGAGTGCCACGTGTTGGGGACACTCATACATCCAAGTATTATAAATCCATACAGGACAAGCAGGCATCAGAATGATAGCGATGGAAGGCGGTAGTCTGAGTTCTAAGAACATTTATAATAACAACAGTAGGAAGACAAGGAATAAAGAGAAAATGCATACGAACTTCCTCTAGTTTCAATACATTGTTAGACATAATAATAGCCTGTATGACTCATGCAGGTGGCTATACAGAATGATCTATTCATCATGACATTCTAGAGATCGTGATGTAGCAACTTCTAGCAAGACAGAGTTATAGTACTGTACATAGATATTATACATTAGATAGCACACATTCAGTGTTTCCTCTGAAGAAAAGCAATTCACAAAAGTGATTTGTTTTTTTATTGATGCATACCAGTGCTGTGCATACACATTAACCTTAAAAACAAAATCCCAATTCACCATAAAGTGGCTAAACTCTTAACTGTGATTGTAAGGAATTGTGCTGCCTCCTTGTGGCGCCAGTCTCTTCGTCACACACATTTGTCAAGCGTAACACTTAATAGGATGCAACATGATCATTTCCAGTAAGACATGCTACAACATTCATTCTACCGGGCCGTTCACACCAAGCGCTGTCACTATAACAATAACTATATCGTTCACCATCGTCTTCATTATTGGTTGTGGTCTTGTTTTTCATGATTCTGTTTTTGCAGTTTGGCTCAGCACCAAGAAACGGAGGATGTGCGTTATTTGTTCTTTGAATGTGGTTTTAAGTGGTTAAAACTATATCTTTATAGTTATAGTTATACTTTGTGAACAGCCCTATTCACTAGAAATTTTCAGTACTGTTTCTATCGCACAGAGGATATAACCGTGTGGGACCTGGGACCTGGGGGGGGGATCAATAGTAGGTGGTCTGTTGCTCGATTATCGCAGTCTCTTCCTTGCCGGGACAGATCCTAAACACGGACTGCTCCCGATCCAGGTGGGCGCCGGGGCTGTACCCGATGCCGCCCACCTTCTGCCACCACCACCTGGCCGGGTTGATGCCGTCGTCCTCGGCCAGCGCGTCCCGTATCAGGCCAATGTTCCACAGGACGAAGTGGAAGAAGGGCAGGCAGAAGATGCACAGCGCCAACGTGACCAGCACGTGGGTGGCGGGGCGCTCCCCAAAGTCCACCATGTAGATGTAGACCTCGCCCCGGATGTCGCTGGCGTAGGCCAGCCAGTAGGGCACGACGAAGAGGATGTAGAGGCAGCCGGTGATCAGGACGTACACGCAGTGGCCGAGGTGGATGGGCATGGAGGACAGGGTGCAGTCCAGCAGGGTCTGCAGGGTGTTGACCACGTGGAGGTTGAGGCTGAACGCGGTGAGCGGGTGGCGGGACACAGGGAAGCTGACGCTCCAGTACAGGGCGGAGACGGTGAGGGACAGGGAGCCCTGGGCGATGTGCAGGAACCACTGCAGGGACAGAGACCGGCCCAGGCAGCCAGGCATCGGGAGCACGGCCAAGGAACCTTCAGAGAAAACACATTCATAATAGTAATAATAATAATAATGCTGCTGCTGCTGCTGCTGCTGAATGATGATGACATGGAATAAAGCTAAAACAAAAGCTCATGACTGAAAGTTTATTGATGTTTAGGTCATTATCATTCTAAACCTATGTTGCAGCTGTTCCACATGCAGCCAACCAGTTGAAGAAATCAGATTTTAGGCTTTTAACCTTTTAGCCTTTATGACATTTCTGAGACCATTCATGTTGAAGAAGATGCTTCTAAACATGTATTCCATCACTAGTTTGATCACTTCAAATACTCTTTTAATCTTAAAATAACTAATAACCTGATCTTAAAATAACTAAATAATCGAACATTAAAAAATAAAATAAAATCGGTGCTCTACATGCTTTTCATAGCTTCTATGGAATCCAAATTACTGAAATCAGTCGTGGCGAATGAGATCTTTAATCCATGTGATGACGATGATGAAGATGTTGATGATACAAGAATATATAATAAGAATAAGAATGAAAATAATAATGGCATTGGGGTAAAGTTCCTGGCCACTACACAGAGACTGGGGATTTGAACCCTCCACTGTGCATCCAGCTCGGACGAGCGTCCATATGAGCACACAATTAATAACCATGTTCACGAGAGGGAAGCTGGGAGAGGAGGGCAATCTGTGTTGCTGCACCAGCAGAATTGTAGGGTGGATGTCATGATGTCATATGTTGTCATTTATTTTCATAAATAGGTAATATATACTAGGTGCACACTGTGCCCGAGGATGTGATCTAAAAGGGGTAAAACTTCTAAAGGAACTAAAAAGAGGGCTATAAGACATTTTTCATTTAGTCTGGTATAGTCAGACGACCAGAGATCTCCGCCTATACCGATGCATCTGGGGAAATATAAATTCATTGAATGGGCTTGAACGCCTGAGAAAACCAGCAGTAACAAACCTGCACCTCAATGCTTTGAAAACGAATCCTAATACCGTCCCATAAGGAACAAACATCTCTGAATTGTTCATATACTCAGTTTTAGCCCATTCACTGAGTTTTTCTTCTCTCCCTCTTGGTCTTTGGGGGTTGTTTGGATTCATTGCTGTCCTAATTACATGGCAATACTGTACTGGTACTGATACTGTATTTTGTCACCGATACTGTATATTGTTAATGTATTGCTACTGCATCTTTTTGCTTATATATATTTTTCAATTACTATTAGTACGGTATCTTGTTGCTCCCCTTAGCTGTATATACCCTTTTCTTCTATATGTCTGCCCTGTGTTTATAACTGCTGTACTGCCTTTGGCAACTGAAATCCCCCCACGTGATCAATAAAGGTAGGTATGTAGGCAGGTAGGTATGTAGGTAGGTATGTAGGTACAGTAGGTATGTAGGTAGGTAGGTAGGTAGGTAGGTAGGTAGGTAGGTAGGTAGGTAGGTAGGTAGGTAGGTAGGTCGGTCGGTCGGTCGGTCGGTCGGTCGGTCGGTCGGTACTAGGCCGGTTGGTCAGGCCTCCCCAGGGAGGTTTTCCAGGCTGAGATAAGGCTGTGGGGCAGACAGAGGACCACGCTGAGGGATTATATCTCTATGCTGGCCTGGGAATGCCTCGGAATCCCCCAGTCAGAGCTGGATAATGTGGCCAGGAAAAGTAAGGTCTATCTGGGGTTCTCTTGCTGGAATGGCTACCTCTGCGACCCAACTTCGGATAAGTGGTTGACGATAGAGGATGCATGGTTTATTTCTTGTTGCTTTACTTTGCTGTACCAGTAATATTGAGTAGAGTCATGTCTTACCTGGATAACTGATCTTCTGCGTCTGACAGTGGCGCCTGACGACTGCGAACGCTGCCACCAGGTTAATGAGGGCAACCAGGTAGTACAGACCCATCAGACAGTAGCTAACGTTAGCGAGGCATATGAGCCACCTGGGGGTGTTGAAGAGCAAGCCTGTATACACACACCAGCTGAGTGTGTAGAGCAGAATAAAGAACCGGTAGAACAGCCAGAGACACGGTGGGACGTTCCACTGAGGGGAGGAAGACACATTAGCCTGCGGTGAGTACAAAACTGTACAAAGCATATCGCAGTTTGCATCCTGTCATCCCAGACCCAGGCCCATGTGTATTTACATAGGAGTTCTGGGCCTCATGGTGAAAATACAGCTTTATTAACACAATGAATAAATCAAGACATGTTTGGAGCACCTGTTAAAGAAGTACTTCAGCCAAAAGAAAGACTCCCCCCCTATCAATGACTCACACCGTGAAGGAATACAAGGAATTATTACCTTTGCTTTTTCAGTTTAAAGCAATGTTTTGGAAGTAGGATATCGAGCATACCAATGGATACAAGACACTTGGGTTTACACTGTGAGCATTGTTTTGGAAATTATACTCTACAAAAAAAGTGTTGTGTTGTCCTTGGCCAGCTATTTACTTCAATTCATCAAGTATTTACTTCATCCTTGGATCCTTCATTCGCCGTAAAAAGGGGTGAAGTACTCCTTTAACCAGGCACCTCCTTCAGCATCACTGATTATCTCCGCCAGCCGAAGGCGACGCGAGAGATTATGTTTTCACCCCTGTGAGTCTGTGCGTGTCAGTGTGTTTGGGGGCTAATCTCACAAACTGCTGGACCATTCAGCACCAAACATTTTGTAAATACTGCCTGTATGCCAAAGAAGCAACTCCCCAGTTAGTCATACCGTGTAATTCATTTCACTAGTCTTTTTTGGCAACACCTACAGGTAGCTCCGAATCAGCGTTTTACTATATGGACGGAGCACTCGAAAATGAATGTTGCAGGGACCTAGCACCTATTTTGGAACACGACAACGTGTTACAATATATCAATACATTTTCGGGTACATTTCTGGCGCCAATACGTCATTGTGACTTGAGTGCCGGGGGCCGTCACCCCCGATTGAAAATAGTATTTAAGTGTTTAGAGAAGTTGTCAAGATTGTATCAAAAATAACAGTATGAGTTTAACAGCAACTATATTATGTAATTTCTTTGTGAATGCACTACTGCAGACCTAACTGTTCCTCCAGACTACAAGGAAGGAGAGGTATGTGGTGTCCCCGCTCATACCGAAGAGCTTGCTCCACGGGGCGCACCTTTCTAGTTCTTCCTGCCTACTCACCTGAGGTTGGAGCAGCAGCTCTGGTTTGCTGGGTGTTAAGTGCAGTCTCGAAACGCTGAACTCCTCCCCCAAGCTGTGACACCACCGGGCTCCCATTGCGCTTTCTCTGTGAACATAAAATACACATGTGAAGACATGCTCAATGATCGATAAGTTATAACAGTGACTGGACCCACGGATCCGGATCTTCAAATTGTCAAATTGACAGGAAGTTGACATTTTTATAAACAAAACAAAACAAAACAAAACCAAAGGCGTTGAAGGTTTTGTGATGCTATCGAGAACATGTACGTACACCATTCAAAGTAATAGGGCGACAGAAAAGAACCGCCCGCATCCATTGAATTCAATGGAGAAGTGGCGCCATGTTATATTTGGTTCCACTTTTCTTGATATATTGGCAGAATCTGCTTGGTTTGCATTCGTTTGTTTGAGAGTGACTCTGAGAGCTGTTTCACCATGCAATGTTAAGTGAGTGAGCAGACGATTTTGGAATATACATCTCTAATCAACGGAAGTTATTTCACTAATATTTGTAGTTACAGTACATCATGGCAACTTTGGCAAGGTAAATTAACAACCCAAACCTCTACCAAAGTGTCATTATGCTTGAGAACATTCACAGCAATGATTTCACTTTGACTGTGAAGCTGCTCAAGGAACTGAGCTCTTAATATCTGACGGAAGAATGTTCCATTTGCTAATGTACAACAGATGCAGAACGAATGGCTCTGGTACGGAAGCTATGCGTGGGTTGCGCACATACAAGTGCATTGGACATACTGTAAAGGCCCCTGCATGCTACCAAATGAGGTGATCACCCTAACCTTTTAGGTGATAGGGTGATTTCATACTAGGCGCTCATAGTTAGGGTGATCACCCTCTCACCTAAAAGGTGAAAGGGTGATCACCTCATTTGGTAGCATGCAGGGGCCTTAAGTGGATCTGGAAATTATTTTTGTTTCTTCAGATTTTGCTTTGGTGCACAGCGGGCGGAGCTGTATGCTGTATCACAGTTAGGTATGGATGCAGCTAAACAAACATTCATAAATGTTTGTATGCAGACGTATAGCAAAAATGACATTTTTGGAATAGAAAATGTAAGTTTTTCAGAAAACTGCAATAAGATTTAGAAGGCGTTTTTAAAATCGGCCTCAGGTCTAAATGAACATATGGGCACCTACATAGTTAGCATCAGATTTGGAATGGTGACAGACTATTTGCACTCAGTAGGGACAAGTGTGTTCCCGAGGGCCCATCCTCAGATAGACAGACAGACAGACAGACGGGTAGTGAGAGTAATGAATTGGTGAGACTAGAAGTCAACTTCAACTTCAAGTTTGTCACATCACAAGTTAGCACCTAGCCTTGACGACCATGCAGTCTTATGCAAAGGTTAAAATGTCATTTAGATAGCATGTTATTTAGACAGATGCCAGGTTCATTTGTTGAGTTTTATAGTTTGAATGTAAGGATTATTTATTTTTTGATATTATACTGTTTAGACTGATGCTTCTTGGTTTACCTATATCATCCTAGATTACTGAGGCACTACACTCTACACTGTCTCTATGTAGAGATGTGTTTACCTAGCTTACTGTCACTCTGGATAAAAAGCATCAGCTAAATGCCTAAATTGTAGGTGTAAAAGAGTGGGTGAAATTATTTTCTGTATGCAAGCTCCCATGAAGTTACAAAATACTGTTACCTCCGTGACCCAACTCTGGATAAGCGGGTGAAGATGGATGGATGGATATATCTTATGAGGAGGGGGGGAAAAGGAAAATGTTAAATGACAAAACTGTTACATTTTTGGGCGGTGTAGCCGCCCCTATAAGTCGGGTTGGGACACCTCATTAGCTGTACTGTGATTGGCTCATTAGTACACCCCTAGCTGTACTGTGATTGGCTGACTCTATTGGCTGACTCTATTCAGCACTGTGATTGGCTAGCGAGACACATGATGACATTAATAACCTATAAATAGGATTATGCACTTCAAAAAATCTATATTTTTTTGAAGTGAGCTTCCATCACTATGATGACCACTGTGATGACCACACCGCCCACTTCACACTGGGTGTGATTTTTAAACTGTATATAATGATGTTCTGCATAGATAGTGTAATATCTGTCTGTCATTTAATGTCACTATGAATTGAGTACAAAAGGACCCCCATTTTTAATCCTATTTAGTTAACCTTGTATTTGAACTGTACTTTCATGTGCTTTTTTCGGCAAACTTCTAAATAAAGTATTCAATCAATCAATCAAAACCAATATAAAATATTATTTGAGACATAATGTGGGTATTTGAGGGCATGGCCAAATACATGCCATTGTATGTACAGGTGCAAACAACACAGGTATCAGCGTTGTTACTAGCGCAAAACTATGGTTATGTGTTGTACTGCAGGGACTTTGAACAACCACCATCTTATGAAAAATGAAGACGGGTCTTCCCAATATTCACTGTTGAAACTCTCTGGCCATAAAAAGCAGCCAAATCCACGCAGAGAGGCACCTGTTGGCAGCTTCAACACACTCACATGATATAGAGACTCCCTTCCCCCTTTTGCACTGTAGCTAAAAGAATAAGGTGTGTCCTCAATAAATAAATAAAATAACAATAAAAGGCAGAGTACGTCAGTCTCTTGTGCAAGTTGCAGCACATATAATGAAATATGTATAAAGTGGGTGTTGTTCTCAGGCCCAAACTTGGAATTAATTATTAATGTATGTGGGGTGTGTCGACTGAGAAACAACATTTTATAATACATACACTTACAAAAAAATAAAATATTATTATTAAATTAAGAGAAAAAAAATATTATTAAGATTAAGATTATTCCTCGATATATAATAATACCCAATGATTCACCATTATTAGGATCACTATTATTAGGAAATGCAACTGGGGCACTGCATTTTTAAAGATATTTAAACAGATAAAAAGGATTGGACTGGAATATGGCAAGGAGCAGATACAATGGTGGAGTCAGGATATCTTCAAAAAGAGTTCATCATTTTATACACAACTCATGCAGGCTTTAGGCTATATAATGATAATAGCCTAATATAGGCTAGTTCTAATCAATTAGCCTATATTAACCTCATGGACCAAGGATAACAGACAAACCACCAAACAGATGGGAAACAATAGCTTTATAGCTACTATGATATTATAATAACATAAACGTCATGATCATGCCTGATAGGCCCACTTCATCCAGATAACAGCATAACAGCAGATAGATGTAGGCTAAACTGGGCCATTATAGCTTTAACAGCGTGCGCACGTTCCCGCGGTCAGCGTTGGGGTTTTTTTTTGGCAGACAAAATGACTTTTGGGCAGCGGGCGCTACGCTACACCTGCTGTGTTGCGGTGGACGGGCCTCATTTGCATTAAATTGATTATGAACTCATGCAAATTTCCAGATACGATCGGTTTGCGATCTGTATCGTGTAGATCGTCAACCGATCGTACGGTATGGGACACTACTAGTCTATCCCATACCGTATACCGTAGTGGCTGCTAATATCCAGCCCCTCATGCACCACACCGTAGCCTCTACGCTAGTCTCCATCACTTGACATTTGTGAATGCAGCATGCACTTGTATGGGCGCGGCACCGCATCTGGTGTAGACTGTCCTTAAAAAAAAGAGACGGCGTGCAGGATAGAAGTGCTGCTGGATCTGGCATTGCAGTGTCTGTGTGGGATGTGAGTGATCAACTCACACACGAGGGTGGGGGGGCAGCCGATCATACATACATGACCATTCTTACATCACATGGACTAGACACACATTTGAATAACATCTAAAAGTCTCCAGATGATTGTATTTCTTGAGTAGCTACATCTATGTTGCAGCGATGAGGCTGGGGATTTTTTGTATTTTTTTAGAGCAGAGATTGCAGTGCAGATTGCAGTGGTTGATGGCAGTTTATCATCCAGTTTGTTACCAGGTAGTTTTACACATCATGCCGTGTTGTGAGATCATCATACAACCGTTGAATGAATGTATACATCTTTGCAGCATCGGTGAAAAAAACAACAACAAAAAAGGCTGCAATTCGAAGTTGCATTTGACTATTTAGGCTACTATGTTTGATGTGTTTCTTCAAAGTAAGGTTATAATCCAAGATGATTATAACCTTATTATAACCTGAATAATCCAAGACTATTATGTTTGAATTGGGTTACTTACTAGGCTATGTTTATATTTTCCTGTTGGATTAAAAAAAGATGTAACACAAACTGGGTGTGTACCTACCTAGTGTAAAATCAGTTTCGATGCTTCGATCTGCTTTATGTCCAGTCCAGCATTCAGCTGTTAGTTCCTCGGATCTTTGTGAAAAAAAAGGCAGCAGCAGCAGTGGAGTCGTCCTCTCTCTCTCCTCTAATGCATACCTGGCTGTCAGTGTCAAACCCTCTCGGTTTTCCAGGGATTAGATCCCGAATTTCTTTTACCCTTCTGGCTTCTCTCTCCAGCAGTCCTCCCGTTGGGGTTTTTTTTATTGTACGGCGTGGCTCTGCAGGAGTCAAGCTGGCTGTCTGTAAGAGGGTCGACGGTGGGTGTGGGTCGGTCTGACCGGAGTTAGCTAATCCCGCACAAACTGCTGTGCTGGACAGATCAGCACCACATTTTCTTCTTGTTGTGCACACTGCCAGTGGGTTCGTTTAGCACCTCCAACTATTTATTTATTTTACAACGTGGCTCTGTAGGAGCAAGCCAGAGCAGTCTAGAAGAGGGTCTCTCGGTCTGTGTTCGTCAGTCGGTTGACCTAATCTCGCAAACCGCTCGAACGATCAGTGCCAAATCTTTTTTTTATTTTTTATTTTGTAATACTTTATTGCAGGTTCGTACAATAGGCTACATGTAATCCATTTCATCCACGATATCTTACAAGTTTTCTTCACTTGTTTAATTCATCCTGCATCATTTTTATAAATTAAATGTTTTGTATGCATAGGCCTATAAACAGAAATTAATACAAAGAAAAATAAAAAAGGGGGAAGTAAAGAAAGTAGAGTGCCAAATTTCTTGTGCACACTGACACTGCCAATAGACTACAGAAGTATAGGCTACATCCACTAATATTGTTTTCACGTTATACGGCCTACTTTTAGAACTGTTAGGCCTAATGGACTTCAATTGCGCTCTGATCGGAAGGAAACGTGCCCAAATATGGAGTCATATAATGTCACAGTCCTATGACGACTGATGACGTCACGCTGACCACATTAAGTCTGATTGGACTTCATTGAAGCCACGCTGTTGCCATGTGGATCCCACTTATTTTATTTATTTGTTTATTTATTGTCTCTGCCGAAGGTGGAGAATATGTTTTCGCTTCGTCCCGCCGTGTGTGAGCAAACATTGTTAGCCAAGCTAACATTGGGCAAGCTCCACGTGACACGTGTCAATTTGTTGACACCAATGCCTCTGATTGGCTAGAGTGACGCGTGACGAAATAAAATTCTATAAATAGGTGTGTCACTTCAAAAAGCCTTTACTTTTTGAAGTGAGGTAAAACAGGATCAATCAGACTTGATTGGAACAGTACCTTCAGTAAGTCCAAATCACCCGTCTGTGCGTGTGTGTTTCCCTCTGAGAACACCTAACATTGGTCAAGCAAAGGCGCAGAAGGCCAAAGCTAAGAAAGCATACTCATCTACAATTGTAACACAGAAGAGGACTAGAGTTGAAATGATCCCACAACAAAGCCGAAGTCTTAATACGTGTCAATATGTTGACATCAATGTCTCTGATTGGCTAGAGGGACGCATGACGAAATACAATCCTATAAATAGGTGTGTCACTTCAAAAAGCCGTTTACGTTTTTGAAGCGAGGTAAGACAGGATCAATCAGTCTTGATTGGAACAGTATCTTCTAGTCCAAATCACCCGTCCGTGCGTGTGTGTGTCCCTCTGAGAACACCTAACATTGGTCAAGCAAAGGTGCAGAAGGCCAAAGCTAAGAAAGCATACTCATCTACAACAGTAACACAGAAGAGGACTAGAGTTGAATTGATCCCACAACAAGGCCGAAGTCTTAATACGTGTTAATATGTTGACACCAATGCCTTTGATTGGCTAGAGGGATGCATGACGAAATACAATTCTATAAATAGGTGTGTCACTTCAAAAAGCCGTTTACGTTTTTGAAGCGAGGTAAGACAGGATCAATCAGTCTTGATTGGAACAGTATCTTATAGTCCAAATCACCCGTCCGTGCGTGTGTGTGTCCCTCGTGCGTATGTGTGTAACATTGGTCAAACAAAGGCGCAGAAGGCCAAAGCTAAGAAAGCATACTCATCTACAACAGTAACACAGAAGAGGACTAGAGTTGAATTGATCCCACAACAAGGCCGAAGTCTAAATACTATAACAATTGGCCACCTTGATCAAATACATTATGTAGCACTAGAGAAAACTGACATAGATCAAACACACCAATCAACTGCTGAAACTGTTCAAGACAATGAAGATGAAGAAGACAGACAAGTATTTGAACAAACCAGTCAATTACGACGACTCCCATATGATAGATTGCTTCAATGTAAACAGAGCATTGCTTCAATTAAACAGAGCTAAGAATCATAAAGAAAGAATGAAATTAATCAGAGACAAATAATCGCTAAATGACAAAAGACGAAGACTAGCCATGAATGCTGACAATATGACACAGCAAAGATTGCTACAATCTCTGGAAGAAAAAGTAGAAGAGTCTGAAGAGAACATCGAAAGGAAAAAAAGGAACTGGTCAAAGTATTCAAATAATGAAAGACAACATCAACAAGCACATAACACGAGTAAGAAGAAACGGTACAGATCACAAGAATTAGAAGTTAATGAAGCTGCTCTCGCATTCTTAAAGAAGATATCCGAATGCTCTACAGAGAATCAGTGGCAGAGTTTAAACCTGGAAAGTATACAGGAACGATAGATATTGTAAGTCTCCTAGACAAAAACCCAACTGCAATCAAGCAAAACAACACTTGGATGTGCCACACGTGTCATCGGTCCATTAAACTTGGGAAACTCCCTACACAGGCTTGGGCTAACAACTTATTACTCGACCCAATACCCCGAGAACTGCAGGACTTGCACCCGTTAGAAGAAAGGTTGATAAGTCAACGTATTGCCTTCATGAAACTTGTTGGCTTGCCAAGAGGCAGACAAAAGGCAATCCATGGTAATGCAGTCAATGTGCCATCTAACCTAGACACTATTATCAAATTATTGCCAAGACTTCCTGAAACTGCGGAGGTTGTTCCCTTAAAACTAAAACGAAAATTGGCTTACAAGGGACACTATATACATGAATATGTGCGGCCAAAAAAGGTGCTTGACGCCCTAAACTGGCTAAAGAAAAACAATCCTCTATACAACGACATTGACATCTGCAATGACTGGGAGGACCGCTGGATCGAAGAAAATAGTGAATTGTGGGAAGCGATGACAACCATACCACAAGAACCTTACCCAAACAAGAATGAAACCACCTCTGCAACTTCATCTATAACCTATATAGAACATTTATACAAGAAATTAGAAGATTATGTTAAGTACAATGAACTGACCATCTTTGATGTACCTAAAGATGGCAATTGTTTTTATCATGCTGTAGCAACCACCCTTGAGATAGCAGGTATACAAACTATCACAGGTGCTGACATGCGCACACAATTGGTTACCTTTCTAGAAAACCCAGTGATCCAGAAAGACTATATGCAATTTCTCGCATTGCCTAATGCTGAAGAATATCCAATTGATTCACCCGAGTTCATATTCCAACAGCAGCAAGAAATGAAATTGATCATTGAAAAGATACGCAAAAACGATTGGGCCGACAACATTGCAATAAATGCTGTGGTAAACATGCTGAATATCAACATACTCATCTACAATAGTAACACAGAAAATGACTATAGAGTTGAATTGATCCCAAAACAAGGCAGAAGTCCTAATACTGTAACAATTGGCCACCTTGATCAAATACACTATGTAGCACTAGAGAAAATTGACATAGATCAAACACACCAATCAACTGCTGAAACTGTTCAAGACAATGAAGATGAAGAAGACAGACAAGCATTTGAACAAACCAGTCAATTACGAGGACTCCCATATGATACATTGCTTCAAGAAGAACATTTTTTAGATGCAGACACTACATATTCAGTCGCCCCTGCAGAACACCAAAACCCACGCGCATTCTATCTAGACGACAAGTTTGAAGAATTGGCAAACCCATCAAAGTACCCTTATGGCCGTGGTGGTTTAAAAACAGAAAGAGAAAAATATATCACACGGAGAAAATATTTTAACCAACGCCTTTTGCATTATGATGGCCGTTTTGCTAAAGACATAGACTATCTTCTGGCAGCTCAATACATGGTGGAAGCACAACAGGTCAAAGATCAAATTCAGATATCCCTACGACAAAGCCGCGGTCAGACATTCCAAAATAAAAGGGTTAATGCTGGCATATTCAAATCACAACAAAATGTACAAACAATGTTGTTCACAGACGTAGCCTTCAAATTCCTAAAAAACACAAGAGGTTCACCAGCCTATTGGCAAAATGTGCTTTTAGACTTACTAGCAATAGTTAGACAATTAGGAATACCAACCTTCTTCGTAACGCTGAGTGCTGAGTACAAAATAAATAATTTTTTGGATCTCTTTTTTTCATCCTATGTTTTTTTAAACATTTTTTAAAACATTTTTTTAAACATTTTTAAACATTAGAAGACAAAATATGATTTTTAAATCATTTTTTTTTGAATAAATATTTCTTTAACATACACCTTTTTATTTAACTAAAATATATATATTTTACTCTACTGTATCTCATTAGTTATTGCTATGATAATATAATTGCTATAGTCTGCTGGCGGAGACTTGTGCTCCGAGGAGCACATTTTCTAGTTTATTTTCAGTTCAACTGAAGTGAAATTTTGACTCCAAGTGGAATTTGGAAATGTGTTGTTCCTTAAAACAAACAAACGGTAAGACAAATGGCTTACAATTAAAAAAATATTTGAGGAAGCTTGTTGATATTATCAAATGTAAACAAAATACCTCTTTATCATTGACTGGACCAGTGGTTCTCAACCTGTGGGGGTCCCCACATGATTTTTTTTTTTTGGGGGGGGGGGGGTCCCCAGTAAAGTGACAATTTAAGGACTTAAGACCTTTTTAATACCTAAAATAAAAAGGAAAGTAATCAACACACTATACTATAAAAACTGGTCAAACATTGGCCAAATAATATAAGATATGGTGAAATATTGTGAAATTAGCAGATCTGCAAGCTCACAATGCCTTGCGAGGCGTTGTGAGCTTGTAGATCGGCTATTTTCACAATGTTTATCTGTGGAACGGAGTCAAACTAAATGTAATGCCTCAACTCCTACAATTCCAAGTGCTTGTCATGGTGGGGGGGTCGCCAGTTCAAACATGATTATTTTGGGGGGGTTGCAGCCTGAAAAGGTTGAGAACCACAGGACTAGACCACCCACCAACTGTATTTGGAATTACATATAGAGGAGCTACTTGTGATATGTTATATGGTCCACAATTACAACTTGTAATTGTGGACCATATAACATATCACACTGGTCCCCTACAATAACAATATGTATAAAATCAATAGTTCTACTCCTATGATTCTAAAGGTGGGGTCTGGGGACCCAGGGGTCCTTGAGAGGGTTCCAGGGGGTCAACAACAAAATCACTTTAACTCTATAGCCTACTGTACTGTATTGAAACATTGTTTTGGAAACATTTTAAACACAAATCCTGTATGGTGGTGCCTGGCACAAAATACAACAATTGAGGGTCCTTCACATGAAAAGGTCTCGAGAATCACAGAGCTTTTTTCAAACGGTTTGTGTCATGAATGTGTTCTCAGAACAGGTATATTACGTGATAATAAAGCAACGTAATAAGTTAGATATTTTCCACACAGCGAATGAAGGCACGACCTGTATGAATAGTTACAGGTCGTGAATGTGAATGTTTAGCATTTTCAGATTGTTAACTCATCACGCCTCCGGTATGTAAAGGCCTTTAAAGTGAATTTCCTTTTACGTATACACAGATAATCAGTTTGTAAAAGCTAAGTGATGAATGCCAGTCATGCATGGTCGCTTATTAAATAAGATTAAGTCCAGGCACTGATCACTCGATCTCATTTATTTCTTTTGTACAAAATGAGACAAGTTTTTCATAGAAACTGTACAATTCTTTAAACATAACATGCCAAGACAAAAATGATTTATTTCCCCCCCCTCTTTTTTTTTTTTTTTTTAACAGAATAATAAACATGGGAAGAAATCCACTATACTTATATACAAATCATAATTTATAGAACTCTCCAACTAAAGGTTCCTCCATTACAGTTAACTATTCGTGATGTGACAAGGATGACAATCTGGTAAGACTTCAGTGATCTAACATTGAAGGAAGGGGTCCATGATGCATGTATGCTAGAGATGCGCGGATGGGTTTTTTTGTCACCCAAATCCGTGCTAACAAGTTCATTATCCATCCGCCATCCACCCGCGGTAATTATATCATCCTATTTATAGATCCGCACCAACCGCACCAAATAATTGTTATTTTCCTGACGTTAGTTTTCTTATAAACAATGTCACTCACCACTGTCGCGATGCAGTGACTGTATACAATCCACAACCATGGTAACAACAAGCGCACGTCTTCATTCAGTTCATTGAGTTACTTTCGCTTTCAACCACTTTGTTGCCATGTCGGCTTTTTATAAGCTTTTTATAAGCGACTTTTGTTTGGCACTTGTTGTGGGCTTGTTTTCATAGACCTGGCTGCTTATTTCTCTCGCAAGTTGTCGCAACCTGGCAACACTGGCTGGCTGCAAAGCAACATGTAGTGAGCGGCTATTTTGTGCCTGGTGTAAAATGACGTAATATTAAAATACTACAAACGCACACACGGTGATCGAAATGTAGTGCTTTTTAAAAGCTATTTTAGGCCTATAGATTGATATAATTAATTTAATCCCCGCATTATTTCACCCGCGGTTTATCCAATATTAATTAATAATTATATTTGATTGACCCAAATCACCCAAACTGCGGTTAACTGCGGCAACCGCGGCTAAAACCACGATCCGCGCATCTCTAATGTATGCCTTTTGAACCACCCAAAAAAAACAAAAAACAATGGCCACGCCGTCTTCCCTTTGGCTGGTTGGAAGTGACGTGCGCCAGTCTGTTTACATTATGTAATAAGCTTAAGTGTGCAAGTTGGAAAACAGGTGATAAACAATTCTGTCCACCAAGGCTTGCCAACTCAGACGGCATACATACTCAGCGAGTCAGGGCGGGCACTCGCTTGGGCATGCGCTATCGGCGTGGAGTTAGTTGTTGTGACGTGGTGAGAAAACTCACAGCGATGGTTGCGTGGTTTGTGACATTTTCCGGTCTAAAAGGCATACATACGGCCGTCCATGATGGGTCACTGGGAAGAACCTTCAACTGAACTTTCATGCAGTTCAAGGTTCAAGTGCAATCAACTTGTCCCTGGATTCTTGAGTTCCTTAAGAGTTCTCACAGGTGAATTTAGTGAAGGGGAGCTGTAGACAAGTTGTTCACCATGAAGAGAATGGCTCCATCCAGGTAGGAGCACAGCACCTGTAGGATATGGGCCGTTATCGCGGGTCAGGCCGGTGGGCTTACTCCATTTCGGTGAAGCGGGCGAACATGGCTTTGCGGACGGCGTCTTTGTAGGTGTCCGAGGCGGCAAGGGTGTAATTGCTGCCTTTGGTTCCCAGACCAGATCCCTTCGTCCTCATCTGTGCCTGGGGTATGAAATAATAACATATTGACAATCATTCCCTATTCCCACTTTCATCTGTTGACAACATAAGTCATACGATTTTAATTACGCATGTATAAGTGGACAGATAATCCATTAGCCACTTTAACCCTGGTGTCCCTTTTTTGGGCATGTCATTAGGAGTGTGACGATATGAGTAACTCAAAATACGATATCTGTGTAACTGAAGAAAAAAATACGTTTGAAGGGGGGAGTTGGTTCACAGCACGTTAACGATTTACGCCACAGCGCGCGGAGCTCAGTGAATTAAATGCCAGTATGAACGACTGACAGTGCCAAAGATTAAAATAATGGCTAGTAATATGAATTAGGTTGGGGTTTTACACAGATGCCAAAGGTGAAAACATTAAAACTTACAATTTTATAACAAGTTCTATTCAAACAAGGGTTCCCTTTAAAAAAAGAAATCAGTGGCTGTGCTTTGTTCGACAATATTACTGCATCATATTCCGTTTAAAATTATTTATAAACGCATCTTTAATATCACAATCCAAATCATATGCATAACTACCGGTACTCTTTATGGAGCACAGAGCAACGTTTTGTGAAACAGGCATATGGAAAAAGGAGATGTGAGGAAATGTAAAGTAGACGGCAAGGATTGTAATTAATCTCCGTCAGCCAGCGAGCTGTTATGTTGACTCAGGGGTTGGTTGTAGGATTGGATGCAGTTCCCAGTTTAACGATATGACCGTTGTCCATCTTTTTCTGCTGTGTTTATCCTCTTCAAATAGTGAACCATGTTTGCCCGTTCTCCCTGACTGAGAGGATGATCAGTACTTGCGCACAGGTGTCGTTCAGTGGCTTTGTGTTGCGAATTTGCACACCAGGGGAATCCATAATAATAAGAGCACCTGCTTGTTGTAATATAATATAGATACTTGATGACATAATATAGATACTCGATAAGATGTCGCAAGAGGAAGTATGACAATATATTGCAGTATCGAGTTCTTTCCGTCCCACCTACAGTCATTATATGCAAAAATAGCATCGCATTGTGATGCGTTATTAAGCTGAATGGGTTAATTGGTGATTCGTTGCTTACCTCAATAGGTGCAGTAATGCCTTGTTGGTTGCGGCCTAGACCTTTGCCCTCCTGCCAGCCCATCGCCTGCAACATCTTGTTCCCGATGTTGTCACTGTTTAGGCCATCTTTAGTGGGCTGTTCATAGTTGCTGCAGGGTCACACAGGAATTGCACAATCATTAGCTATTTGACAAGACAACTGAAAAGAATTCCGGACAAGGACAGGAAGAATGGCACAAATTGATCATGTCATTTGTCATTTAATCCATTAAGACAGGGACCGCATCTGTGTCATTTTAAGATTTCTTTGGGCTATTCAAAAATAGCAGATATACAAGCTCATAGCGCGGCACAGATCTGCTATTTTTGAAAAATCTTGAAAATGTGTCCAAATCTTGTATATGTACATTCTTTAAGCGAACATTTGTAACTCAAATCTTTGCTTCTGGGGATTCTACAAATGTCTTCTAAATCATATCAGGTTTTTTTTCAAACTTACTATAATATCAGTGGTCCTTAAACTCTTTTCATGTCAAGGACCACCCAAAATCTGTATTTGGCCACGGACCCCGATCTCAAAATATGTCGTTCCAGGGACCTCCACCCAGAAGCAAAGATTTGAGTTCGCTTTTTTTGCACAGATTTGCACAAATGTTCACGATTTTTCAAAAATAGCAGATCTACAAGCTCATAGCGCTATGAGCTTGTATATCTGCTATTTTTGAATAGCCAAAGAGAGCCACAGATGTGTTCCCGGTCTTAATGGGTAAAACAAACAAATCAATATACCAGAGAGACTTACACAACTGGTGCTGGCGTGGTAGTAAATTTCTTCTTTTTAGGGACGGGAGGTTCAGGGATGCCGTATTTCTCTCTCCTCTCTGCAGCCCTGTCTCTGTATTTCATCTACTCACAAAAAGAGTGAACAGTTTGGGTCATTTCAAATCACTGTAATAAGAGACGCAGACAGTTAACAGTATCAGCTGGAAGGCTGTATATCGATTAAGGCGAACCTCAGTTTCTTTCCTCTCCAGCTCCTCCAGCTCTGCCTCGGTGAGCCTGGACCTGCGCAGTACCTCCATGTTTTGCTGGAACGGAGAAAGGGCAAGTTAGGACAGATGCAACGCAATAACCTGAGAGCAACACTGCCCTCTAGAGCTTTATTAGTCCACAGTAAAATCAGTGTTATTTTCAAGGGGGTTTTCAAACTACTCCCTGGGGTCCTTGTAACATCTATGCAGGCTTTTTTAGTTGCTCGATTCAATATTTAGATATTTGATTTTCATTTTACTAGAGCCCCTCCTACATTCACGAATTTAACTCCAAACTCCATTTTAGCCATGCTAGACTCATTGAAAACCCAAATCCCTGCTTCTGGTGACTGATATGGTCTTTCTTGTGTGTGAGGGGGCTGTTTTTTCAATTACTGTAATGTTTTCATTTATCATTTTTTTCATTAAAAAAAAAGTTATTGAGAGGAACACGGCCCCCCTCAGGCATTAGGAGGACAATATCAGTAGGACAATGTCAATCAAAACACGTCACATCGCTTGTAGATCAGCCATTTGTGCTATTTTTCTGAAATGTTTTGAAAGTGTACGCCTATCACATGCCCAAAATACGGACACCACCTTGAAAGCGGAGTGCACAAATGAAAGGAAATGGACCCATCATCTTTATACTCCCAAGTGAAATGAACACTGACAATGTCAATTTTTAAAGTGTACGTTCAAGGACTAATAAGGGTACCTTGTGCAGGTCTGAGAGCTGCTGGTGACGTAGTAAAGCCTCTTTGTTGGGGAACTGTCTTCTACACAACAAACAGGCCATCTTCTTCCAGTCCGTCATCTTGTCCTGGAACTCGTCGCCGCTCTCTGGATCCGCCGTCCCCTCCTCTGGGTCACTGTCACCGCTGTACGCCGCCACAAGACCACACTGACCACCACCATGCAGGAACAGGGCAACACAGTCAGTATAGGACACCGTTCACGGCTTTCAGGAGGTGTAGTAACAGACTATGTAGCATTCAGATTGTGGAATAGTTGGCTGGCTTAACCCATTAAGACCTGAGGCCGATTCTTAATAATGTCTTCTAAATCCGAACAGTTTTCTGAAAAACTTATGTTTCTCTATCAGTGGTTCTCAAACCTCTCAAGGACCCCCGAAATTATATGTTTTTGGCTGCCGACCCGCATCTCAAAACATTTTGTTCCAGGGACCCCCAGAAGCAAATATTTGAGTTAAAAATGTTCGCTTTAAAAGAATATAAAAGTATTAATTTGTTCACATTTTCTCGATTTTTCAAAAATAGCAGATTTACAAGCACGTAGCGCGCCACCGAGCCAAAGTGTAAAATTATGCTTTTTAGCTCAAATCAAAAAATTACACAGATGCGTTCCAGGTCTGAATGGGTTGAGACACTAGGGTCCCAGACATTAAAAAAAGAATAATGGGGGTCTGTGGCCTAATCCATATCAAACTGAAAAATGAAAACTGTGAGAATCACTGGTATAGTACACAGATAGAACACAGTTCTATTGCAGAATGCAGCAGCACAGTCAGTGTGCTGACAAAGACCAGACGGAGAGAAGCACACAATAAAACCATTCTGAAGTCCCTGTGTTGGTGTGCCTGCTGGCATCAGAATAGATTTTTAAGATCCTTTTTATTGACTTTAGCTTTAAATCAATGGAAATGCACCCAGCGGCCCGCCTACTCATCTGCTATGCTTTTTAGTTATGAGCTCACCCTTAGAATGGACCCATACGGGTTCATTTGGTTCCATTTGTATGCTCTCAAGAGCTATGGGGTCTGTGGCCAAATGTGTGCAAACTGGGGGAACTGCTCTAAAATGTCAACAAAAAGCAATTATGCTTAGCTATTATGGTTCTAACATTTTAATAAGAATTCTCAAGGCACATATTGTTAACATTGCTTTTACCTGGGTTCTTTGCATTGCTTTAGTTTATAAATTTATTTCCCCCTCATTTAAAATGTCCTTTCTTTTTTTAAATTTCTCTTTCTGTGAAGCTCATCGAGTTGCAAATAAGGTATGAAATGTACTATATAAATATTGATTGACAATTCTTCCCCAGGACAATCACACATTTAACAAGCTAGCCAAATTAAAGGCTTGTGAAACATTAATACCACCCAAAGACAATGGCACAGGTCACTTTTACAGCATTCTACATGCTGACTAAATGTTTTTTACAGTTATGTGTGGAGTCACATTGCCCTCTAGTGGCTGTTATTGTATATATTGTTGAGATGTTTGCTTGTTCTTCCGATCATATTACTGTTGTCTTTTTCACTGTTACAATGCTGCCACAATGTCAGAGGAGACAAACAAAAAATAAATTTACACCTGTAATACGTCGATACGTCCTGTACACAAGACGTATCGCTAAAGATAACCTGGCTTGAAACTTTAAGATCATAACCAAGATAGCCTCGATCTCCAGGCTTTTATTGCTTAGTTTTGCTAAAAAATAAAAGCCTGGCCCAACTATAGCCTGTACTGGGTATGAGGAAGTGTTTCATTTCCCAACCAACCAGAGTGCAGTGGGCGTCGCTCGTAATGTTGTGTTAACGGGGCGGGGGTTGACGGACAGATCGGTGAACCAATGGGATCAGGCGCCGTCTCTCGCCGGCTCTATACACACGCCCCTTTATACACGAAATCAGGAGGGTTGCAGCAGGCTATAACCAAGATAACATGGCTTGTTAATATATGGCTTTCCAAAAGTGTTAAAAGCTTACCTTGGATGAATTTACAGAAGTAGTTGGTAGCTCTTCTTCAGAGGATTTTAGCGCCTCTGGCATGAGTCTTTCAAGAGCTCCCGCTTGCTGCAAAACAAAATGTATTCAAGTCATTGAGTCCATCTCTGCTTTGAAATCACTGCAGAACCTATATATTTATTTAAAAGAAATGTGACAGGGCTCAGTACATCAATTTAAATACCTTCTTTTCAAAGAGTGTTGTGAAGCCAGCGTCGGCGGCCGCTGCCTCCTTCTTCTCCTCTTGACTAACGGGTTGGAAGCTACCCCTGAAGTTGTCCTTATGCTTGTTCAGACTCTTCGCCCAGCGCTCCATGTCTTTAGCGATCTGAAGGAAACAAATTATGAATCCTCAAGACCACCTTCTAGAACAGCTCACACGGTCTCACCAAAAAGTCATGACTAACAAAAATCTGTCTATTATTGATTTTATTGTCTCTGCTCCGCCGTACCTGCTGAGCAGTTTTGCTCTTGGGTTTCTCTTTTTTATCCTTGCCATCTTTAGTCTCTTTGCCCGTTGATGTGGCAGCTGCGTTGTCACTCCCGGTGCCAGCAGCGTCGGCCGGGACGAACGTCTGCTTCTCGCTGTCCCAGTACAGATACTGCTGAGTCTGGGGGTTGTAGTAGTACTGAAAGAAATGAAATACACTAGTTTAAGCCAAACAAACTTTAATCTTCACCAATAATGCTTGTAATGTAGTCTGAAAAGTATGGTGTAGCACTACATGTTGTTAAATGTCCGAAAATACACACCAACATGAATCCAAAATATTATTAGCCAAGATGATTTGTAAACAAACAAACCAAACATTAAATTTACACAACAGTGACGATGATTGCGTTGTCAAACACATGTATGACGAAGCCGTCAAAGCTGCACTTAAAATGATAACCTGTGGAATACTTCCAAGCAAGTCTCAATTCTCAATTGTCTCATTCTCAACAGACATCGATGAGACAATCAGATACAAATGGTGAGCTAGCTTTAAAAGCCCATCATCAAGTTGCATCGAATGCTTTCCCAAAAATGAAAAGAAAGTTTAATATGCAATACAATTTTGGGGATCCTAGCTTTGTCTCTCTCTCTCTCAGCTAAGGAGTGCCTAGCCTGAAAAACGATGAAGACCTCTCGTGTACATGTTGATGATGGGCTGTATCTTACGTGCGTGTTGGCGTCGTAGTAGAAGCCAGTCTGGGGGTCATAGTAGTAACCAGAGGACTCATCATACTGATAGGTGGACGTATCAGGTACAGCTGTCGATCATTCAACAAAGAAAATGTCAGTCAGTATTTTAAAAAGGACAAAAAGTGCTAAAATGAGACGTCACATCAAAGCTATGGTCCTCGTCAGTGACAAACCATTTATTTGTGAAGATTAATTATTCTACCACAAAGCAAGAATTCAGAGAATTACGATGACATGACCAACATAAGGATAGATTATTAAAAGATAAATTATCACTTTTTAATTTGTGTAATGGATTAAAATTGATTAGTTCGTCATCATCATCAGTACATGTTTTAAAAACAAGTGCATACATACCACCGCTGGTGTCAGCAGTCTGACCCGACGATGCCGCTGTGGCAAGTAGTGAAGGCATGGTGACACTCGCTTCCGGCTGCTGCAGGAATTTATAATTATGTCAGTGGTGGAAGAAGTACTCACATGTTGTACTTAAGTAAAAGTACCAATACCACAATGTAGAGTAAAAGTACATAAGTATTAGCATTAAAATGTACTTACAGTAAGTACTGAAAGTAAAAGTACTCATTTTTCAGAATGTCCCATTTCACAAGTTTCCAAATGTATAAAAATGCTTTGAAAATAGCAGATCTACAAGCTCATATGATTGTGAGCTTGTAGATCGGCTATTTTCAAATAGCCTAACTATGCATAGGGCTGAAGTGGTTAATGCAGGTTTTGTAATAATAATCATCAAAAGTAACTAGTAACTTAAGTTCTCAAATAATTGTAGTGGAGTAAAAGTACAATATTTGCCTCTGAGATGGAGTAGAAGTAAAAGTACTGAAACTTTAAAATACTCCAGTAAAGTAAATAATCCTCAAATTTATACTTAAGTACAGCACTTGAGTACCTGCACTTAGTTACTTTCCACCACTGATTTATGTGATAGTTTGATTATGTGGACATTTAGCACATTTTAGTACGAATTGTTAACCACTTAAAAAGCTGCAATCCATTATGTTTTTCTGTGAATAAAACATTACAAATATCTAACAAAGAAATGGTGCCAAAAGTGGCATGATTCCAGTATTACTGATGCAGAACTGTGTGTTACCTGCTGGCCGATGACGTGTGCTTGGTAGACTTGTGGACCACCTGCAGCTGGGACTACAGTCACACCTGGGGCTGCTGAGAGGGAAAGCAAACAAATCTCTAAGCAACTTAATAATAGAACACATGCTCCACATACTGTGCCGAGGGACAGATTTACAAATGTTCTCCATTTCCTGAAATGCCATTCCTATCTTAGTATGTCGTTGCTGTTGGGCAGACACCTCCTATCTCCATATTTCAATGTTTTTTTCTCGTAAATTAATGCCCTACTTCGTCATACAAGAGTCTCGTACAACATTTGTGAAAATAGCCCCATCTACAAGCTCACAACGTGCTGCAATTGTGGCTTGTAGATCGGCTGTTTTCACCATTTAAAAATGTTTTGGACATATAAGGTTTCCACCTGACAGCAATGATGTCTGGCCAGTAATAGGACAATAACTATAACCATAATGATTATCATGTGAGCATCCACACCGATGTTGACGCTATAGCTGTAGTGTGGACACTGTCATTCATTTGAGTCTCTTACCTCCCAGTATCCCATTGCCCTGGGAACCGTCTGCTACCATCCCTGCTTGACGATAGGCCTGGTACTCCTGACAACAAAATAGATCCCGTGTTTGTCTTAACATGTCAGCGATTGTTCTTGTAAAACCCTCCAAATACAGTGAAATTGTCAATATATTGTGCACTATAAAGTAATTTTCAGCAACAATAAAAAAGAAAATGGCAAATATTCATCAGAAATAGCAGATCTACAAGGTCAAAAAGCTTACAGATCGGCTATTTTCGGCAAAGAGATTTGGTGTAGAAAGAAAGCAAGGAGGGGAAGGGGAATAAGTATAGACCCCTGAGGCAAACCTGGTCAAGTATAAGTTTTAAGTGTTTGAAGCAACAACAAAAAAAGTTTCAGTTTGATCCACTTACCGGTGACCAGGGTGAATAGCCTTCCTGCAGGTAACTGTACTCTGACCTCTGTGTCTCTACACCATGCTGTGGCTGGGGGGGGAAAAAAACAACACTCAGTAAGCATTTGCTCAGATGGGAGACAAATCCAATTTGTTTCTTAACCCATTAAGACCTGAGGCCGATTCTTACTAAATCTAAGTCTTCTAAATCCTAACAGTTTTCTGAAAAACGTATGTTTCTATATCAGTGGTTCTCAAACTTTTTCATGTCAAGGACCCCCAAAATGATATGTATTTGGCCGCGGACCCCATCTCAAAATATGTTGTTCCAGGGACCCCCCAGAAGCAAGGATTTGAGTTTAAAAAATTCGCTTTAAATGAATATAAATATATTAATTTGTACACATTTTCTCTATTTTTCAAAAATACCAGATCTACAAGCTCGTAGCGCGGCACATGAGCTTGTATATCTGCCATTTTTGAATAGCCAAAGTGTAAAATAATGCATTTTTAGCTCAAATCAAAAAGTGACACAGATAAGTTCCAGGTCTTAATGGGTTAAATCTGATCTTTGGGACTGACTGTCCACACTGTTATTTGTAGAGTGTACAAATGGAACCATTGTACACTCGAAGGAGTTACAGACCTGTAAGGGGTTCGTTTGGTTCTTAACTATCAGTCATGTAGCTAGGGACCCCTTGAAGGACCCCGCACTGACAACCTTTGGTGTTAGCTTGGTTGGAGAAAGTAAGGCCTACTGTACCTGACTGGAGGACCACTGGGCTGCAGCAATGGCTGTGCTGGCCACTGAGAAGGCACTGACACGATTACCGTCGGGTAGCAAGAGGTCCCTGAAAGAATCAAAGAGAAGATGCAGGATATGAGAAGTTATTTCCATCTAAAAAGGACCTCACCAGTCTAAAGGGCCATTCACATTCGCGTTCCACATGAACCTAGGCTTATTCTCTTAGGAGATACATCATCGTTGCCAGGCATCACAAACAATATCACAAGACTTTAAAAAAAAATAGCCTTAGCAACAGCCAATAAGTGTATAGCCCTTAGGTGGAAGGATGAACTCCCACCACCAACCTCTTTGTGGTTTTAGAGAAATAACTTTGTGTATTCCCAGTGAAAGAATAATGTATAACCTCAGGCAGAAGCCCGATAACCTCACTCCGTCGACTTTGAGGGAATCTGGCGTAAATTTATTGATTTCACGGAGGCAAATGATGTGGAGGATTGAGAGGTTATCCTGGACGGTGTCTGCAAACAGCTGCAATTAGGCCTTGAAATTAGCATTGAAGAAGAGAGAGAAGGAGGGGACGTTTTTATTTTTAGTATCATTATAATTTATTTATTTTTCAACAATTTACTATGTTGTGACATGTGCTTAGTTTTTTTTACTTTTCACTTTGTATACGTCTGTTTATTTTTTACTTTACTTTGTCTGTATGAACCAGTAATGTGGGGAGGGGGGAGGAGGGGAATAAAAAAATTATATGATGACAACGCCAACTATACTCGTTGACGATATCGATTGGATCACTTTCAGCGCGATTTTATGAATGATAGCGGTATTGACAGCCATTAAAAATCCGGACATCTGGGATGCAATGTCACTCACCCTCAGAAAGTTGTGTTATTAATGTAGATGAGAAGACTATTATGAACGCTAGCTGGTGGGCTATTAAACAGTCATTACCTCAGGTAGGGTAATAATTAATAATATCCTATTGCATGGGTCTTTCAGCACTCTGAGATCTCTCTCCCCCTCTCTGTGTGGGCTGCGACACAGATGGACTGCGCAGCGCGTTTGGTGCTGGTTTACAGAATGTATCGTACGTCAGTGTATGCTCACATAATTTGTGTTATAGTTGTAGTGCTATATGTGAGTGGAGCTTAATTCTAGCCATTACTACAGATTGCCCCTAGCTTCAACACATGTTGTGTAGGTTACATACGTTTATGCAATGTATACTTTAGTAGACTTTATTGTTTATTTTTAAATGTCTTTCACTACAAGGGCGGTTGGGTACGTAGTGAGACCACCTGGGAATCGGAAGGTCACCGGTTGGCCCCCTGGCCTGCACAGTCTGTGTGTCGCCATGTCCCTGAGCAAGACACACTTAGCCACCAACTGCTCCCCGGGTGCAGTATTAATAGCACCCACTGCTCTTAATATTTAGTATGGGTAGATGCAGAGGACGAATTTAAAGTATGTGCACATGTTCTACAAAAGTCCGCCAGAGTCGCTGTAGCGCCGGGATTTGGCCACATAGCATTGCCATCCAGAATTGGGGGGCAGGACTAAATGGTCCATCTTTGACCCGTTTCTGAACATCGTATTAAAAAAAAGTAGTCCAAAGTCTCTATAGGTGTGTTTAGGTAAAAACAGGATGGGAAATAAATAGTGCTGTAAAACCTTTCAAATTGAGTTGGGTTTTTTGACAGCCTGTGCCGAAGTTAACACGGAAGCTCCTGATCTGCTGTTGATCAGGAATGTGCTGCCATGTTAAATCTTTTTTTTTGCGTTTGTGTGTACGGTTACTAGGGGTGTGCCGATATATCGTCCCGCGATATATCGCGATACGTTTTCGTGACGATATGTATCGTTTTGGGGGGAAAAAATAGTTTAAAAAAAAAAAAAAAATCTTTTTTTTTTTTTTTTTTTTTTTTTACAATAATTATAATCAGGCATGCAAACAGCCCCGGGGTGAAAAGGGTGACAACATGTTTTTTTTTCAGGTCAGGTGTCACACTATTGCCCTATTTGGATTCAAAACGGCTATTGAAGCTGAAAAGCTACAAGTTCGCATATCTGAATAATGCAAAAACAGAATTATTTGTTTGCATTTGCTTTTTTTCTCCCCCATATATTTGTCATAATAAAAAAAGTGCGTATCGTATCGTATCGAAATCGTATCGAAGTTGTGAGCCAAATATCGTATCGTATCGTTTGGTGAAATTAGTGTATCGGCACACCCCTAACGGTTACATATTTTTAAAACTACGGTCATGTGGACATTCATTTTCTTATTTTTTCCTGACGACGAAACACCCGTTTAGAAAAATACCCATATACGTGTGGTCAAGGCCTTATTCACGCCTACAACACACACACGTGTAAAACTGTCACACATCACAAACCAAACAGAAGTAGCACAGAGAAAACACGCACTTCCTGGCACTCTTGGCGTAGTCGACCCCGATGGTTTTTCCATCCAGCTTCAGTGGCGGCTGTAGTCCCTGTAGAATGGTAAGCAGCTGGGACGCCTCCTGTTTAAAAGAGAGGGACAATTCTTCTTAGAGACGTCTCACATTTAAAGTGACATGAAAACAAGCTAAACTGAAAAGACAAAAAGCAGTAGTTAATGGCGAATTGCGATAGTACTATGAAAAATAATTTTACAGGATGCAGTTGGCTACTGGTATCAGCAAATCATATCACTTGAAGATAATATGCATTATTATAATTTAAGAATATATAGAGAATATATATATATATTATATACCGTATATAATATTTAGAAAATACTGTACCAGAGGGGAGGAAAGCTGCAGAAAGGCAAAGCCTCTGTTTTGGCCTGTCTGCTTGTCCTTGATGAGGCGGACGTTGTTACCGGACAGATTAGCATATGGCGCCAGGGCAGCCATGATGGCCTCCACTGTGGTCTGGGCAGCAATGTTCCTCAAGATGATCGCTACAGAGAACAAAGACCTTCATTAACCCATTAAGACCTGGAACGCATCTGTGTGTCATTTTTGGATTTCTTTGGCTATTCAAAAATAGCAGATATACAAGCTCATAGCGCGGCACCGAGTGCCACGCTATGAGCTTGTAGATCTGCTATTTTTGAAATTGCAAATCTTTGAATGTGTATTTTTTTTAAAGCGATCATTTTTAACTCTGTTACAACTTCTGGGGGGGTCCCTGGAACAACATATTTTCAGATGGGGGTCCACGGCCAAATGCATATCATTTTGGGTGGTCCTTGACATGAAAATGCTTGGGAACCGCTGATATTAGAGCAACATACGTTCAAAGATTTGAGATGGACTTAGATCCAAATTAAGTGTTAAGTGAAGTCTACAGTAATGAATTCCTCCTTACTGTCGCCATAGAAGTCTAGACTGGTATGGCCTTCTGCTGGTCCAGTGGCATAGCTGGCCTCACACTCTGTTGAGAAAAGGACAGAAAGGAAAGGGGGACATTATTAGAACTCCCGGAATGGAGGCGAATTAAAGAACCGGGAGCAAGGGGACAAACTGTCAAAACCCAAGTCAACTCTGTGGATTCAAGTATTTTAGCATTTGACCTGGTCTATCTTGGATAGCATGTGATCTATTGTGTGTCGTTTCCATTGTCGTTTTGCCTTTAGGCAAAAAAGAAATGTGTGTGCTGTTTGCCATATGTTGATCCTAGATATGACAGATTAGTATCTATGGGCCTCTACAGCTTGTGGCAACAGGAAATTGCGAGCTGCATTTCAGCACTGAGCCACAGGCTGTCCGGGTGGCTGCAGTTAGAGGCCTCTGGCTTGATGAAATACTTACCAGGTTTGGCTGCTCCACACCTGAAGCACTTCAGCCTCCTCCGGAAATTGTACAGGCCACACTGCAAGTAACCGTTCAAATCATTTTTTTATTGATTACACAGCTACTAAGGCCCTGAACAGTGCTGCCTCAGATTTACTCGCAATATAACCATACTTACCTGTGACAAAACCTTAACCTTTACCACTTGTACCTGCATACGTGCCCATGTGTAGGGTTTTTAAAATAATAATCTACTCAACGGTGTAGGGATGCACGATATTGAAATTTTGGCCGATGTCTGTTAACCGATTAATCGCATGGTTACATCGATCGATAGCGATATTGCAATATAAGTTTCCAGTAGGATTTATATTACACTTGCTAAACAGTAAAGGTCCTTACACACCGGGGGCGATTTTTTCATGCGAATAATACGTATATTTTTTAAAACCTTATAAAGTCAATGCAAGCTTCCACATCAGTTTTGCGGAGCGAAAAAGCGTCTTTTATTTATTCGGACCGAGTCCGAATTTTGCGTATATTCGCATAATCGCCAGTGTGTAATGACCTTAACTGTGATTCTGGGTGCAGATGCAGACTTCTAAAAAAACATGGTGTATTCTTATTATCTGATTAGGACGTCTACTGATCAATAAACTTAAAAGTAGTAAAGTCTTAACATTAATTTTTTACTTCATATTTTTCAGTACTTGTTCTACAGGTAGACCCTTTTGAAAGCTTCCCAAGAAAACATTGATTGAATCTGCAGCCTTCAAATCATCACAAAAGGCTTTTTACAGCCTAACCCACAAAATATTGTCTAAAGATATGTGGATTATATTGCAGTTATCGATATTGCATCTTTAAGTAAACATCGGCCGATACTGATATGCTAAATGATTAATTGTGCATCCCTAGGACAGTGTACAGAGATAATAAGAGGCCTGACATTCGAGGGGGTTTGTTGTGGATACGGTGGCCAGAGCGTTAACTTACAGTGTTGCAGGGCCAGTCTTCATATTTGTTCCGGGGGTGGCTGTACAGCATGTCCACACTTTTGCCATTGATGGTCAGCCGTTTCTGCAAGAGGACAACAACAATTACTCAACATTTTCGTGGCTGGAGTGGATCTCACCAATAGAGCAAGCAGTGTTGGAAGGGAGAGACGGGGGACAGGGGACCCCCCCGACAGGTGCTTGATGTGTATGTGAGCATGATGGTGTAGATAGACATTTTTTTCTTAATGTGTTTGGGACCCGAGTGCCCAGACTGAGCTGGAGCAGAGTGTGTATAATGTGACCCTGATGGGACAATTTTGACTGCTTTCTCTAAAAAGTCACTTTTCCACTGAAGGGTACCGGCTCGTCTCGACTCTACTCGCTTTGCTTCCCGCTGCAGATAGGACTGTGCTAAATTATGTTGAGACTAATGCTGGTCTAGAAACTATCAATATGTTTCTGCTAACATTTCAGTTAACTCTTTAAGACCGGGAACACATCTGTGTGTCATTTTTAGATTTGGTTGGGCTATTCAAAAATAGCAGATCTACAAGCTCATAGCACGGCACCGAGTGCTGTGCTATGAGCTTGTATATCTGCCATTTTTGAAAAATCATGAAAAGTTGTGCAAATATTTGATTTTTTTCCTTTTTTTTGGCAGACATTTGTAACTCAAATCTTTGCTCCTGGGGGTTCCTGTAACTAAATATTTTACAAATGTTTGCTTTAAAAAATACATAATCCAAGATTTTGCCACGAATTTTCACGATTTGCCGCACTTGGTGAGCTTGTAGATCTGCTATTTTTGAATAGCCAAAGAAATCTAAAATGACACAGATGCTTTCCCAGTCTTAAAGGGTTAAGAGGTAGGCCTGGCCATGCAGATGCTCATTAATGATTCATTACCATTCATTGATCCGTTTACTAAAGTTTGTCAATGGGAGCATCCATGAGGCATTGAGTCCATTGTGACTGTGATGCTAGTGATGACTCTCTCTCCTCAATCAGTAGTCTGCAGTGTTTTCATGTCAACTTGTGTAGGTACCAGGTACTTTCACCTAATGGAACCCCCCCCCCCCAAAAGGGCGAGTAGAGTCGAGTCAAGTGGAGCCAGTACCATGCAGTGAAAAAGAGACATACAACCAGGGATGGAATTCCCACACCCAATATCAAGGGGGAAAAGATGTCCTATTCACAGTATTATTTAAAGACAAAAATAACAACCAAAAAAAACCCCAACAAAACTAAAAGGAAAGAAAACAAGCTCCTGCAACTTGGACTCAAACTGAATAGAAGTTCAACTCTGAAATATTAAATGGTAATTCCTCCAAGAGCCACATTTGGAATGTTGGAAAATAAAGATAAAATATGTTCCTGGCCTGAAAAGTATGCTAATTCCTTATGCCAATCTGCAGCTCTGGTGTTACTGCATGATTTAACTGGGTGACTAAACTGAGTACTAGCAACAAGGCCGTGCATATAACTGTAACATCCAGCTAAACATATCTTATTTCTATCTGGATTTTTTTTGTTTTATTTTATTGTTTTTCTTTTTGTAAACAGAGATGTGATCTGTATGAACTCCACACTTAATACTTTTCTTTTGGTTGCCTTTTTTGTTAACGTTCCAGATCCCCAAGACCAAAAACTAGACTTGGCGATTATGAAGCAACCTGATTGGTCTCCATCCATCGGGTAGCATCTTGCAAGTGATAAAAGTCCACGAAGGCGAAACCACGGCTTATACCTAGGGACAGCATTCAAATATAGACGGGAGGCGTGTTAGTCAGAGTCCATGGGCATTATTATTCAAACTGTCACAAACTGCTTCACGACCCAGGCCCTGTTTGGTAAAACAGGCCATTTAGGAGTTTTACCACAGCAAAAAAAAGAAAAGAAAAATAAATTCCTGAATGCCACAGCGAGAACCACACTCAACCAAAAAGTGTGCCTCCCGGCATTTTTACTTTCTCCAAATAGAAATATCCCTGCTCTCCTCACTTACCTCGTAGATCCACATTGACATGTTATGCTTCTTATGTTCATTACGTTTTTAAGCGATCAAATTAATTGTCAGTTGCTATGGCAAAACGGGTCTGAAAAACGGAAGCAGATTGGCCCTATGGTCAAAGACTGGGGGAAGGAATGGCTCTATGGTACACGTGGTTCTCACCTGTCTTCTTCTTCATCAGCCTGACATCCACTGGCTGGGGGCCTTCCAGCTGGTCCATGGCAGCTCGAACCTACAACACAAGACGACCATTAACGTTAAACCTGTTAACTGATTCACTGCCAATCACGTAGATCTACGCGAACCTATTTAAAGCCGCCACGTGCCAATTGCGTAGATCTACGTGAACTAATTTTTTTTTTTCAATTTGACCCAAAGACCAAGGAGATATAATTTTTCGAAGATCTAGACTCCTATCCACTTCCTTGCTAACTTAAAACTTAAAAATTCTGTATCTCGGCTCCTGAGTACTTTTTTATTTTCAATGAAAAACTGGCTGAAAAAAATTGAAAATACCTCTGGCAGTTAATGGGTTAAGAGTATTACATCTGTAATGAACTTTAACATAAATACATTAAATAATTTGCTTCTGACCAGTAGTTTCTCAAGCCAGACAACTGTCCCACAAAAATAAATAAAAATATACCGGTATATATATACATAATTTTATTTTTTTCATAAATATCACATCTACAAGCTCATAGCCTGGCACGAAGTGACGTGCTATGAGCTTGTATATCTGCTATTTTTGCCAACCAATGTGCTATGGTAAAATCTAAAATGACAGATGCTTTCCCGGTTTCAATGGGTTAACAGGATAATGATGTCGGCAAACCGGTTGCAAAACTATCCACCGTTATACCATCCCTACTTCCGTATTAACAAAGCACGAGTGTACCCCCACTCCCCTGAGCAGCACACGTCCACAAAATAACAAAACCTTAGTTGTTCAATTAATGTTAAGAATGGGATTTAGATAGCATAGATAGAATGGGATTTAGATAGCATAGATAGAATGGGATTTAGATAGCATAGATAGAATGGGATTTAGATAGCATGTCATTTAGACATATGCTAGGTTCAATGTGTGGTATCCCAGTTTCCTCTATTAATTACCTTGGTGTCTATTGCCCAGAGTTCATGCTCACTTTGCTTGTTATTCGGATTTCGCACTTGGATAAGAGTGTCTGCTAAATGCCTTAAATTTGTAAATATCTATTAGTGAGCCTTACATCGTCCTCTGTGGCGTGAAGAGACAGACCCCAGAGCATGATGGTCTTGCTCGTCTTGTCATCCCCTTGCTCTCTCCTGTAATCTTGCTCGGGGAAGTCTCCATCAGAGTGATAGCCATCTTCTGATCGATCGCTGTTCCGCCGTTTCCTCCCTCGTGGCTGGGCACAGGTCAATTAATCAGCATGTAATCAAAACAAAGCAATAAAAACTACACATGATGCCACTGGGCCCGTCACAACTATTACATAATCGCCTAATGGCAATTATTTGAGATTATCTGCATGATCTTTCAACAAAAAAAATGCATACGTTTTCAAACATTTAAAACAACAGATCTACAAGCTCACAACATGTCGACATTCTGTGAGCTTGTACATTAGCTATTTCCACTATTTGTACAACATTTAAAGTATAAGATAAGATTATTAAATATGTCAGTCACTTCTTTGTACATTTAAGTTATTTGTCATCTCAGCCCTGTGCAATTTTTACACAGAAATGTCATTTGTATTTATATGTTCAATGCCAAAAACACAATTTAAAATCATTAATCGTAATTACTTGTATGACAATTAATCATCAAGTAAAATGTAATGATGGTGAAAGGCCTAACGACGCCACGCAGTACATTAGTCACAGAATTCCCAGTGATATTACCTCTGGACTGTCTCGGCTGCCGCGGCGCTCTCCTTCGTGGCGGTCGCTTCGCCTGTCCTGTCTGTCCTCTCCCCAGCGGCGTGAGTCGTGACTGCGCTCCTGCTGGTCCCTGTCGCGTCTCTCGCGCCGCTCTGGGTCATCATGATGTGACTGCTCAGAAGAACCATACCTGCCAGTACGTTCAGTACGGCCGATCCTATTTTACAATAAAATTAGCACTTAGATCACTGAGGCTACATCTCTTATTAACAAGATAATAGGTAAAACAAAACAAAGCTGTACCATCATGCTAACTCATATCCACTCATCAGTGCATCTCAACAATACAATGTCATATAATGCATTTATTCTTTATTGGCCCAGATTTTTTTTTCAACCTCCTGACTGACAAGAACAGCCTCAACAGGGGGCGCACACACACACACACACACACACACACACACACACACACACACACACACACACACACACACACACACAGACACAGACGATGTCCCCCAACTGTGGAAAACAGTTGGGGGACAGTTGTCTTCCCAACTGTGGAAGGACAAAAGACCCTTGTATACCTCGCACTTGTATTAACAACAAATGGGGAGGAAAAACATTACAGATTATGCAGACACTTGATCCAAATCTCTAACCTGAATTGGCTCATTTACCTAGTCTTTTATTATTATTATTATTATTATTATTATTATTATTATTATGTAATCAAATATTAAAACAGATAACTGACCACCTAGTGAAAAACTATTATTTACATATCATGAAAGAAATAGCAACAAAATGGCACTGTATTTATTAGCAACAACAATGTAGCACTAAAGTCACACTCACCTCTTATCAGCACCCATTTCTTTTCACTGGAGTCAGAAACCAAAACCTTTGAGAAAGAAACAATGTATCCATCAAATACCATTGCTTCCTCATAGACAGTGGTGGAAAGCAACCAAGTACATTTACTCAGGTAATGTATTTAAGTACAATTTTGAGGTATACTTTACTAGGCCTGTCACAATTATTACATAATGGTCTAATCACAATTATTTTTGCATTATCGTTTCCATGTTGAAAAATGTTCAGATTTTCAAATATAAACCCCCCCAGAAATAGCTGATCTACAAGCTTCTAACCCTTCTATTTTCTTTTTTTTAACATGTATAAAATGCTTAAATATGTCAATAATGTCTTTGTATGTTTCAGTAATTTGTCATATCTGCCCTGTGCAATTTTTGATTACAAAGCCTAAAAGGCTTCATATGTTCAATGCCAAACACACAATTAAATCACTAATCGCAATTATTTGAGTGACAATTAATCGTCAACTTAAATTTGTAATCGTGACAGACAGTCCCTATATTTTATTTTCCTGGAGTATTTCCAGTTTTCAGTACTTTTACTCCACTACATCTCAGAGGAAAAACACTGTACTTTTTACTCAACTACAATTATTTGAAACCTTTAGTTACTCGTTAATGAACAGCAACATATCAAAATGACGAAAAACTGTCCAATGCAGTGTTGCCAGGTTTAGCGAGAGAAACAAGCAACCAGGTCTATGAAAACGAGCCCAAAAGCAGCGCCCAGGCCACATGAGCCCTTTAAACAAAATAGCTGATCTACAGCTATTTTGAGGGTCCTTAACACAAAACTGTTTAAGAACCATTGGTTTAAAAGCAACATCAGGAAGCAAGCCCAACTACACTTTAGAAACAAGTCCCCCAAAAAAAAACGCAACCCCCAATATTTACAAGCAACTGTTACAGAAAAACAAGCCCAAAGTCGCTTATAATAGGCGAACATGGCAACCCTGCTCCAATGGAGGGTCACATTATACCCAGTAAATACACCGTATCAAAACGACATAATGACGCAAATTACGTACCAAACAAACCGTAAACTCTGCTTAATATTGCATGTAAGACAGACTAAAAACTCACCACTGTGGTTCAGTTGTTTGCAGAGCAGTAGTAGGTTGTGTGTAGATGTTTTCTGCTGCTTTCTGTAATGTTTTCTCTCATCTCATCATTTCTTCACACAAACAACGCAACAACTGGACCTTCTTCTTCCCAAGATGCATTGCGTTGGATTGGATTGTGTGGGCGAGGTGCAGCATGGGTAATTCAGCAGCGATGGACGAAGTAATACTCAAATTTTTTACTTTAAGTAAAAGTATCGATATTGGAATGTAGAAAATTAAAAATGTACTTGAGAGTAAAAGTACAAAAGTATTGGTATCGAAATGTACCTAAAGTACCAAACGTAGACATTCTCATTATATTCATTATGTGAAGAAGGTCCCATCTCACAAGTTTTCAAATTCCTTTGAAAATAGCCGATCTACAAGCTCACAACATGTCGCAAAGCGAAGCCTTGTGAGCTTGTAGATCGGCTATTAAATTGACAAAGTATATATATATACATACATACTGTAGGTCAGAAGGGGTTGATTTAGCAGCATATGTTTTGTAATAATTATCAAAATCTACAAAGTAACAAATAATAAAATAATTATAGTGAAGTAAAAGTACAATATTTGCCTTTGAGAGTGGAGTAGAAGTAAAAGTATTGAAAATTTGCAATACTCCAGTAAAAATACCTAAAAATTGTAGTACAAGTACAGTACTTGAGTGCATGTACTTAGTTACTTTTCACCAATGTAATTCAGATCATCCAATGGTATTATAACGCCATGATGGTAACACATGACGGCCATCTTACCTGTACCATTGTTTATTTTATTTTAATTTATGTATGTCACACAGGTTCACATACAGTGTCTCTCACCATTATTATGGAATTACATTTCTGATGAAAGATGGCAAAGTTATCATTTAGTGCTGTTAACACTTTATAAATTAGGGATAGAATTATCTAAAGATAGATATAATTATCTATCTATAACACCAAATACACATTGTGCAATTGTTATTGTTTTTGTTTATGTTTACATACACACACTTATAGTGAATATGCATGATAATACTAAACATAATGCTCACAATCAGTTACATCTGAGTGGGCCAATAAAATAATATATTTAGAAACTTTCCCCAGGAAGGAGAATCCAACATATTTTAATGACGTTTTGAGCCTGGGCTCGGTCAAACTCATTTGAACCGTGACCTGCTGAACTAGTTTGACTTGATGAAGGCTCAAAACGTCATTGAGATGTATTGGATCATGAGCTTCCAGATTATATTCTTCTAAAAACCAGCACTCTGACAAGTGATGTTCGTATTCGATCAGTTACTTCCCAAGGCAAACTTTTATCCATGCCTTGACTTGCCTTCAAACCACTTTGGTCTTTGTTCTTGCACACAACCTTTCTATAGGCCCGCGATTTCCAACCTGTGGTTCCGTGAAGCTATTGCAAGTGGTCCACCCAAATTTTTAAGTGGGCCCTGATCCAGAAGGTTGCAAACCGCTGGTGAAGAGCAAGCAGTAACAGTAACAACACACAACATTTTTTTTTTATCCGACTTGATATTCACTTTATGAAACATGGTCATGGTTATTACAATATTTTAATCCTTAAACATTTTCATCACCAAACAATTGAATGTACAAGCCAGTCCATAATAAAGATGACTACAAACACAGCTACTTAATCAACTTGGCACACAGGAATGTTATCCTTTCGTTGTGTTGATGACACCGGAGTTCTACAGACAAGAAAGGTGGTCAGTGAATTGTGCTGATGCCAGATCCATTAGTGACCTGCACAGAATTATAATTTTTTGAACAAAACCTAGACCATATTGTCGCTGCCGGGCAGAAACCTTGTTTTTTTCACAAATTAATATCCTATACTTCCGTCTCATGAGTGTCGTGCAAATGTAGTGGAAAATAACCAATCCACAAGCTCACAGCGCATCATGATACGATGCTGTCTGAGCTTGTAGATCAGCTATTTTCGGTTGTTTTTTATCTATATCCAACCAATGAAAAGTACTAACAAGAGCTTGTGACTAAATAATCCCTACATTGGATCCATTGGAACAGATGTTATTTTTTCCATTTCCTGAAAATGTACGGTTTTGGACATGCAAGGTTTCCACCCGATGGCGACAACATTTCCGTTTCATAACAGGTGATGACATGTTTGAGTGACTGGCACCCATGTCACACACAAATGGCTGTACACAGTAGAAATGTGTCATGGGTCAAATAATACACGCACAAAAAAAACGTCTATACGGCATGTTCTCTCTCATCAAGTCCATGATGGATGAAATGGAATCAAGCAAAGACGAGGAAGTGATCAGTAAGGAAGAACATAAAGGGAAAGAGGATGAAAGGAAACATGTGAGTAGAATACGGAGGGCAATGAAGGCTCAGACAAGTGGATTAATGTGGAGAATAACGTCCTTCAGTGAGGTTTGGTGTGAGGATGATGACATACACCACATATTATAAAATTATCCACATGTATGGTCCCACAAAGAAGGGTCAGATCCATCACAGTAATAATCCAGAAGTCATGGGGGGAGGTGGTGGCTTCATGGTACGTTCCACAACAAAGGACATCTTCTTCTTAAGTTAAAGTCTCGCCTTTCGTCACCTGTAAGCAAAGACAAATGCAGATTTTGTTATTGAATAATGAAATAACATTTATCATACACATGCCAGTATAGACTGCCTTGTTATGCAATATACTTTAGGTAGATACTGTAAGACACAGTCCGCACTCACAAGGAATTGTCTTTGATATTTATTTATTTTATACGCAGCAGCAGTCGTGACAAGCGGACGTGTTTCGGCTACTCGGGCCTTCATCAGCGTTTGCCCCGCCTAGACGGACACCCGTCTGTCCTTCTCTTGACCCATTAAGACCGGGGAACGCATCACTGTGTCATTTTAAGATTTCTTTGGGCTATTCAAAAATCTACAAGCTCATAAGCGCGCTACAAGCTTGTAGATCTACTATTTTTGAAAAATCTCGAACATTTGTGCAAATATTTGAATATATGTGTTTTTTTAAGCAAACATTTTTTTACTCAAATCTTTGCTTCTGGAGATTCTACAAATGTCTTCTAAATACTAACAGTTTAAAAAAAAATATATATATTTTGCTATAACATCAGTGGTTCTCAAACTTTTTTCATGTATTTATATGTATTTGGCCGCGGACCCCCATCTCAAAATATGTTGTTCCAGGGACCCTCAGAAGCACAGATCGGAGTTAAAACATTTCACTTTAAAACATATGCAAAGATTTGCACACATTTTCACCATTTCTTTAAAAAAAAATACAAGCTCATATATCTGCTATTTTTGAATAGCCATAGAAATCTAAAAATGACAGATGCTTTCCCCGGTCTCAATGGGTTAATCTATTGGCGGTAGAGCACGCTCAGGTCGGGACTTCTGTCCCCTAGTAATTTGGATATGTTAAGAAAGATACTTACCCTGGCTTCAATGTACTCGATCCTCCTCTCCAACGCCGTCAACTTCTCATTGAGGGTCGCTAGGCGGGACCGGCAGGACATGTCTGTGTGTGCAAGAAACCCAAAGACTTTATTTATTTGTCACATGCGTATGCCGCAGACATCACGGTCCACACTGTGCATTACCATACAACATGTAAGTAGCCAGGCCATTAAAGATGAGAATAAAAAGTTATAATACAGGTCTAAGGTGGTGGGGAAGAATTGTGGTGGTAGAATTACATCCTACAGTGTTATGTTGTTCACCTTTTGCCTCGTACTATTGTGTCGTGTGGAAACCTCATACGTCCAAAACGTACTTTTCAGGATTCAAATTCAAAAGTATCAAAATAGCAGATCTACAAGCTCCCAGTGTTCATTTTGACAGTAAATTCTGATTTAGTCTTTTGAATAACACACCATTTAGTTTTAGTCCTATTTTAGTCTTCTGAAATTGTTTAGTCTTGGTCTAGTCTTAGTCGACTAAATATCAAAATCTTAGTCTTTTAGTCTTAGTCAAAAACAATTACAATGCAGCAAATTCTGATTTAGTCTTAGTCATTTGAATAACACACCATTTAGTTTTAGTCCTATTTTAGTCTTCTGAAATGGTTTAATCTTAGTCTAGTCTTAGCCGACTAAATATAAAAAATCTTAGTCTCTTAGTCAACAAAATTAACACTGACAAGCTCACGGTTCAAGCTTGTGGATCTGCTTTTTTTATGTGTGCAGTACTTACAGTACTTGAGTAAATGTACTTAGTTACTTACACCACTGCTAATGTACTTTAGAAAAATTGTGGATGAATACACTAATTAGAATTACATTCATGTGGAATATACAGGGCACCGTTGACTAAAGTCAATATGCAACTTTATGCAGCAATTGTTAATACAATTAGGCCAAATTTTCAGTAAAGAACACAGTTCCTGTATGAATAATGCTAGCCTTGGATCAAGACTATCACAGACTATCACAGATGTGTTTTTATCGATTTTTACATTTGCATATCTATGATCAAGATACGAAAGTAAAAGTCAGACTCGATCAAGTACATTCTATGATAGTCTTGATCCAGTTACAGTCTTAACCTAACCCCCCTCCCCGAACTCTTCCTCTTTTTTCTCTTGTACATATTTTTTATTTTTCATACCAGTAACCTGTAAGCTGATTGTATGACGTTCTGTATAGCAGTGTGTATATCTGTCTGTCTCTTATATGTCATCATGATTTGTGTGCGTGGGGATCTCATTTTAAACAAGCTTAGTGCTTTATGAGCCTTCCAGTTGAGTAGACCTTGTATTGTGAATTTGTACTTCCATGTAGGCTACTGTTGTTCTCATGTCTTACTAAATAAAGTACATCAATTCCTGTTATGAATAATGCCATCTTCCCTGATCTGGGCCTATGATTGATCCCATAATGCGAAATGGTGATCATTTAACCTAGATTTGCTTTGTCTAGCCTTTTCTGCCACCAACAACTTCCCCAAACACGATCAGTTCACTTTGCAGCTAAAACATGCATAGTTAACAATTAACCGAAACCAAGTGGGCTAATAACACAGTAATGTCTGACTGGGGAGTGGCCGTAGACTAGCATTACAAATGCTAGCTTAGCAGCATTAGCATACGTCTGATGTCTGGATCAGATGGACGGATTGTTATAGATCACAGGTTTTTATCATTTACCAAACGAGTTCAGAAAGTCCGCGATCTTCTTGATGCTGCTGGTTATGACCTCTATGTACTCTCGATTGGCCCAGTCTTGGTGGATCTCTCTCTGGACGGGATCTTCTTGACCAGCCATGTTGTTTGTGTTTGAGAGAATGAAGACCAGCGTTGCCAGATCTAAAAAGAGAAATAAGCAACCAGGGTGTTATGTGGCCCTGGTCCAGAAGACCATGTCTTTTTCCTCCGAGGTGGAAAGACTGGTGACGCGAGGCTAACCATGTCTAGGTCTTATAAGAACAAGCCCAAAAGAAGCGAGCCCTTCGCCCTTTAAACATAATGTACGTTAATAAAAACATCTTGGAAGAAAGTGCAGAATGTGGGATATTTTTGAAACATGATTCTAATAACACAATCCACACATCTGGTATGGGTCCCGTCCCTGACTCCCTGGAACAAAATATTTCCAGATGGGGGGTCCGCACTCGGCAGACAAATACATATCAATTTGGGGGTCCTTGCCATGAAAAATGTTTGAGAACCACTGGTTTCAACCACAATAAAAAAGAAAACATTGGAAACAAGCCCAAATAAGCAACTGCACTTTAGAAACAAACCCCAAAAACCGCTACCCGCCGCAACAACCAATATTTACAAGCGACGTTACAGAAAAACAAGCCCAAAGTCGCTTATAATAAAGGGACATGGCAACACTGTTTAGCGTACAGGCGCGACTAGCCTAGTTCCTATTTACTGCTCAGTGCTCATATCCGGTTCAGAACCCGCCTACTGCATCCGGCAATTTGCGCACACACACAAGCTACGCGCACAGACAGTTGCCATATCCGTCTTACACCGGATGTACAACATATGAAGTGAATTCGTCAGAGGACAACTACGCTCGCCCAAAACAACAGATCTACAAGCAATCAACGCGCTGCACCGCGACTCGTTGCTGACGTGTAAATCTGTTATGTTTTTTCCCCCGCAAACAGCAGCACTGTCGAGTCAACTTTCTTTAATACAATCTTTTTGTTTCAACGGTCAAATTTGTCAATTTTGTATTGTATTTCTTTTATCTGTGCAAATCCTGTTATTAATATCTGAAAAATACCTGTGTGAGAGGAAAAAAAAACTACAATAAACAGATGTTTACAAAAAAGTATATATATATATATATATATATATATATATATATATATATATATATATATATATATATAATTGTATAAGGAATAAGGATATAACCTTTTTAAAAGGTTATACAGGTTGTATTACAACCTTTATAACATTTTAAAAAGTAAGCATCTGGATCACCTATTTGTCATATGATATGTCAATAACTAACTTGATTTGTTTGAAGTAGGGTGTAACAGATTCAAAGCTTATTTTATCCTTGTTGTCAACACTTGAAAACTCAGACATTCCTCACTAGACCATGTTCTTCAGCAGGTGTGTTGCAACCATAGACTGTAAAAGACTACATGTATTAAGACTACTACACTTATTTTAGGCAAGCGCAGGGAATTAGCTAGCTAAACATAACCAGTCAGTATACATCAAGAAGACAGTTTCTTTCTTTTCCATTAGACTATTGTTTCCCACCCATGGGTGATTCATAGTAGATCGGGTGCATTTACAGGCTCATTGCTCAATCAATGTCACGAGGCCTCCCTGAAGCCTCCCAATGTACAGCAGTGTCACCACTACAAAAACAAACACTGACTCAAGGTTGTTATGTCAAGGGAAAGGTTGTATGTAGATAGTATCTTGTTGATTTTGCAAGAATATGACCTTTCCATCCGGTTATGATTCTTAACCTGCAAAAATGCAAAATTAAAATAGGCTACTATACAAAAAGCCTTAACTTCCCTAGGGTTAGGGTTTAGTAAGGATTTTAGACAACTAGATTTCCAGGCCACTACGCTGTCTTCTAATCTGGTCACACCAGTGGTGTGACTATTCTTTTCTCATCCTTGCACCTCGCAAAACCGGACATCCACCCACAAGGCAATTTGAATATAGGATCAAAATAAAAATAAAAACAATGCACATTATGAAGTGTTTATTTTCCCTTTCAAGATATTTGTGATATAATACACATTAGGCTCAGACATTTACATCGTCATCAGAAACTCCCCTGATAAAGCATTTCAAGGAGTGTCTTCATTTAGTAAACAGGCTGAACTGCGGTGTATTTCACAAAATCTTATAATATAGTAGCAATGTGTATTTACTGATTATAATACAGACAAATTGGCTGGGCCAGTGGTTCTCAAAGTGGGGGTCCAGGGACCCCCAGGGGTCCTTGAGCATGTTACAGGGGGTCCCCAGTAAGCAAATTAATATAGCATCAAAATCACTTAAACCCTATTTTATACTTTGGCTAGGCCTATTTGAAGACAGCAGATCTACAAGCTTACAGCGTGTTGCATTGTGTTGTGAGCTTATATATCAGCAATATTTGCGAGAAAACATTATTATAATAACACATCTTCTCTTAAAGGGATACTTCACTTTAGGGCCGGGGAAACATTTTAAAAAAATATAAAAAATAAATGAAAAAAGTTATGGAAAATTCATGGCCCCCTCACGCATTAGAGTGTCCTACTAATGCGTGAGGGGGCCATGAATTTTCCATAACTTTTTTCATTTATTTTTAATATATTTTTTAAATGTTTCCCCGGCCCGAAAGTGAAGTATCCCTTTAACCCTTTAAGACCGGGGACGCATCTGTGTCATTTTAAGATTTATTTGGCTATAAAAAAATAGCAGATCTACAGAGTGCCACGCTATGAGCTTGTAGATCTGCTATTTTTTTTAAATCATGAACATGTGTGCAAATATTTGAAAAAAATATATATATATATATATTTTTTTAAATAATTTGTATCCCTCGATTTTGTAACCCTTTTTTCACCCGGTGCCAATTTGCTAAGTGATCCTGGGCACTACACTCCCCCCACCAGCCTAGGGAGGCCAGGGCCGAGCTCATGCCTCCTTCAATGCATGAGAGCCAACTGACCTTCTTGTCACCTGACAGGGGGGAGTTTCCCTGGTTGGACGTAGCACGTGGAAGGAACACGTTATTCCAACCAGTTCCCTTCCCCTCCATCAGGCGCCCCGGCTGACCAGGGGAGGCAGTATAGTGACCAGGATTACTACATGTTTTTGTGAGGGTATTAACTACCCTAGGAGACACGGGGAGAACATGCAAACTCCACACAGAGTAGGCCCTTTCGCCAACCCCACCTAGGGTTAGAAAATATATTTTTTTAAGCGAACATTTGTAACTCAAATCTTTGCTTCTGGGGTTCCCTGGAACTAAATATTTTACAAATGTTCGCTTAAAAAATATATATATTCCAAGATTTTCAAAAAATGTCACAAATAGCAGATCTACAAGCTCATAGTGCAGCACTCGGTGCCGCGCTATGAGCTTGTATATCTGCTATTTTTGAATAGCCCAAAGAAATCTAAAAATGTCACGCAGATGCTTTCCCGGTCTTAATGGGTTAATCTCTGGCTCAAAATATTTTCAGATGGGGGTCCGTGGCCAAATACTGTATGTATCAATTTGGGCGGTCTTTGACTCCAAAACGTTTGAGAACCACTGGTCTAGGCACCTATTAATCCTGATATTTTACAGCTGTGTCATTTGGACCCTCTTAAGGAGCTCTTTAATATCCGCCTCGATGTCACTGGTGAGGAACTTCCGGCTGTAGCGCTTGTAGGGTTCCCCGTCCGGACCGACCAGGAACTTCTCAAAGTTCCAGGAGATGTCACTCCTCCGGACCGGGCTCCACATGATGTATTTGGGGTCCCCCATGAGAGCCATGGAGTCATCACTGGGGAACGGCAGCTTCTCTTTCAAATAGACAAACAGGGGGTGGGTGTCTTTTCCATTCACGTCCACTTTGTCGAGGAGCTGGAACTTTGGCTCAAAACCATTGCCCGGACGGACATACTTCAGGGACCGGAGTATTTCGTCACTCTTGCAATTTTCCTGTTCACAAAGAGCAGAGACAGTTTATTGCAAACAGACTGAATTTATCCACACATTAAATCCTACTAATATGCTTATGTTTAGCTGATCTATAGATTTTAAAACTGACATTTAGGCAGTGGTGGAAAAGTATTCATATGTTTTACTTAAGTGGTTAATGTATGCTTTATAATGTAATAATTTATATCTGCAAAGTAACTAGTAACTAAAGTTTTCAAATAATTGTAGTGGAGTAAAAGTACAATATTTGCCTCTGAGATGTAGTGGAGTAGAAGTAAAAGTATAGACAATTGGAAATACTCCAGTAAAGTAAAAGTACTCAAATACAGTAAAAGTACTCAATACAGTACTTGAGTAAATGTACTTAGTTACTTTACACCACTGCATTTAGGCTTTGAGATTTTACAGAGCAGTGTCCAAATGGATCTGTGTGGGTCTGTCAGAGTTAAAATAACACTGATGATTTAACAGTAAAGATTGTGGGGTCCCAGAGAAGAAAACATTTGTATCAAAGGGGGGGGGGGGGTCTGTGGTATAATGCAAATCAAACTAGGGGTCCTTGTTTTGTTTTTTTTAATATAGGTCTAAACCTGTAAAATCTCAAAACCTAAATGCCAGTATTACAAAGGGCCAGGGTTTTCATTGTAGATTAGCACCCCCTTATGGCCAGGTAGTGCTATAGTTAGGCAGCCAGAACGTCTTTGTTTTCAGCCAGGCTCCTTGATTCAAAAGAAAACCAAAATCTAAGCGCGTTTGCTAAACTTAGGCTAGTAACTAAGCAGAGGTGTAAAGTAACTAAGTACATTTACTCAAGTACTGTACTTAAGTACAATTTTTAGGTATTTCTTTTACTTTACTGGAGTATTTTCAATTTTCTGTATTTTTGCATAATCTGCACAACGAGTACTTTCTAATTTTGAATTCCGGACTTTTACTTGTAACGGAGTATTTCTACATTGCAGTATTGTAGCCTTAGATCAAGACTATCGTAGATGTATTTGGTCGATTTTGAAATGTATATCTATCTACGAGAGTCTATCTACGAGAGTCTCAAGTAAAGCCCGTATTTCTCCAAACATGTGCAAATGCAAAATATAAGGTGCTTACCCACTTGCTCCATATGTTAACTAGATGTCTGGAGTATATGTGCAATGTATTAGTCCATATTTTTCAATAAAGAAGTGTTTTAATCCCGTCTGTGGCCGAATCTGTCGGAAGGCCCCAATATGGAGCGCATCCGGTGAAAGCCGGAATTACACACAATGTAAACATCAAGTAAACGAGGGGGGAAATGGCGTTCGACCAAAATATGGACTAATATATATACATAATATATGCACAAATACTCCGGGCACCTAGTTAACATTTGGAGCAAGCGGGTAAGCACCTTATATTTTGCATTTGGACATGTTTGGAGAAATACAGGCTTTACTGGTGACATTCCAGGGCCAACTGGGGGAGGTGGTCGCCAAGACAGATATGAAAGTAAAAGTCAGACTCGATAAAATACATCTACGACGATAGTCTTGGTCTAAGGCTAGCCGTATTGGTACTTTTACTTAATTAAAAAAAGATGTGAGTACTTTCCCCACCACTGCTAAGTAAAACATAATGTAGCCTACTGGTAGGATACATACCTGGAGGTGGTTGCACCATCTCATACTAAGTTCAAACTTAGCCTAGTTATAGCTTAAATGTCTTTTAAGTCAAGACTTACACATTACTAAAATGTAAGCTGTTGCACCACACAAATTAGTTATAACGTATCTCTAAGTAATAACTAAATATTTACACCACCTTTAGGCAGCACTAAGTCCTAGGAGTAACTATCAACATGGCAGATCGTATTGATTTTATCGACGAATTAATTGACTACAACGAACGACCCCATCCTCGCCAACGCATTTTGCGAGACAGATTACATCCACTGGACATTTTTGATGATGTTGACATCTATGCCAGACTCCGTTTTAAGAGAGATGGCATTATGAAAATAACGGACATGCTAGCGGCAGACCTACAGCACAACAGCGACTTGAATGGTGCGCTTTCCCCGAGTCTCCAAGTATGCGTTGCCCTGCGTTACTTCGCAACGGGGGCCATGCAAAATTTAGTCGGTGATGCATTTCGAATACACAAGTCTACCGTGTGCAGGGCAGTGCGCAGGGTTGCGCTGGCCCTGTGCACGCGCATCAATAATTTTGTGTACATGTCAGTGGACAACAAAAAACAAAATGACACCAGACAGAAGTTCCATGCTATGGCAGGCTTTCCAGACGTGCTTGGATGCATAGATGGGACCCACGTCAAAATAAATCCTCCAACAGTGGATGAGAACACATATGTGAACCGAAAAGGTTTCCATTCCATCAATGTACAAGTGGTTTGTGACGCTGATCTCATGTTCACAAACTGTGTGCTGAAGTGGCCCGGGTCAAAGCACGACAGCTTTATCCTAAAACGGTCCAGCATATGGGAAGAATTTGAGGCTGGACAGTTTTCAGGGATGCTACTGGGGGACTCCGGCTACCCACTGAGAAAGTGGCTCATGACACCTTACTTGAACCCATCCAACAGGGCAGAGGAGAAATACAACTATGCCCTCTGCAGCACTAGGTCTGCAGTTGAGAGGAGTATAGGAGTATTGAAGAAGAGATGGACGTGCTTGCACAAGGGTAGGCATCTTATATAGCCTATATAGCAAATCAAGTCATAGATCATATATTTGTCCACAAAATGAATAATTCTGACCAATATGGCATATGGTATCATTTATAGAGCAAATCAATTCATAAAGTATATATTTGTCCACACAATTATTAATTCAGACCAATATGAAATTATTTTTGTCAGCAGTAGCAATAGGCTCTACTTCTCTAGACTAACCCTTAGCTATTTTACCAGTGGTGGAAAAGGTACTCAAATGTTTTACTTAAAGGGATACTTCACTTTCGGGTCGGGGAAACATTTAAAAAATATATTAAAAATAAATGAAAAAAGTAATGGAAAATTCATGGCCCCCTCACGCATTACAGTGTCCTACTAATGTGTGAGGGGGCCTTTATTTTGCCATAACTTCTTTCATTTTTTTTTATATATATATTTTTAATGTTTATTTTATGTGAAAGTGAAGTATCCCTTTAAGTAAAAGTATCAATACTGTAATATAGAATATATATATATAAGTAAAAGTTCGGGATTCAAAATACTTCAATAAAAGTACCAAAGTATTGGCATTAAAATGTACTTGTCTTTAAGTACCAAAAGTAGAAAGTACACATTATGCAGAATGTATGATCTACAAGCTCACAACACGTTGCCTCTTAACGCATTGTGAGCTTGTAGATCGGCTATTTTCAAATAGCCAAAGTTTAAATAGGGCTGAAGTGGTTAATGTATGTTTTTTTTAATAATAATCAAAACCAACAAAGTACTCCGTTACAAGTAAAAGTCCGGAATTAAAAATGTACTTGAGTAAAAGTACAAAAGTATTGGTATTAAAATGTACTTAAAGTACCAAAAGTAAAGGTATTTTTTTTTTTGAAAATAGCCGATCTACAAGCTCACAACGCGTCCTTGGCTATCAAATAGCCTAGGTATAAAATAGGGCTAAAGTGGTTAATATATGTTTTATAATGTAATAATTTATATCTGCAAAGTAACTAGTAAATAAAGTTTTCAAATAATTGTAGTGGAGTAAAAGTGCAATATTTGTCTCTGAGATGTAGTGGAGTAGAAGTATAAAGTATTGAAAATTGCCAAATTGGACATACTTTAGTAAAGTAAAAGTACCAAAAAATTGTACCATAGTAAATGTACTTAGTTACTTTCCACCACTGTATTTTACCATAGGGATTGCAATGGATCCTGACAGAGCAGCAGTTGTGGCTGCTGCATGCATTGTGCTGCACAACATGGCAAGGTTGTGGAAGATGCCTCTTGATGACGATGAAGAGGATGTTGATGATGAAGTCCCACAAGATGAACCTGATTTTGATGCTCGCATGCAAGAGGGTGCTATAGTTAGGCAATATATTACCCAGAATAATTTCATGTAAACGCATCTATAACTCCAACCTCCATCAGTATCACTGGATAGATAAAATGTCTGTCACCTTTCCTGAGGGATGGCAAACAATTGACTTTTATTTCTTAGTGCAAGCCTCCTCGTTTTGGGTTATTGGACAATGCACCAGAGTGGTGTAAAGACATCTTTCATGTCTCCCATGTGATCTATCCCTTATATTTACAACTCTGTTTAAAGTTATCTGTTCCAAATGATTTGTTAAGACTGAATTTAAAAGAAAAATACTTCATCCCAAACATTTTAAGGGCAATGAGATTTAAAGAACATTTGGTCAGTAAAATATATTCATATTGATGTCAATAATTCACAAATGTATACATCATTTAATATGATCAATATACTGTACATATATCTAAATACAAACAATGTACAATCATCATACCTGTAAATATGTTAAACATTCTTTGCAATAAATAGCAACATCTGATAAATAAATAAGATCTTCTAAACGATAAATGTAAATGTAAAAGTATAACTTAGTCAGTGAATTAATAATGACAGTAGTCTCACTGCATTGTAACAAATTGGGCCTAGTATAGGCCTACTGTTATTGATCCCAACAATGAAGAATTAATTCATTGTGCTGGCATACAGCCAATTAAGCAAATTGAGTGACATCACTCACTGAACATAAAGATTAAGCAAATTGAGTGACATCACTCACTGAACATAAAGGTTAGTTCAGTGTGTACTGTAGGCAAGGTTACAATTCAACTTCAGAGAAAGAGTAACCACGAGGCTTGAGCTCCTCTTGTAATTTTAGGATTTCAAGGTTTAGTTTCCTTTTTTCTAAAGCCAGCTTTTCTCTCTCTGCTGCTATTTTCAAAGTTTCTTCTTCTATCTTCCTGCATTCTAACTTTAAAAGCTTGCGACGCAAGTCATCTACATTTTCAGTATCCTCACTTTGTCGCTTCTGCTTTCTTTTGCTGTCTTCTGCTTTCTTTTGCTGTCCTTTTACAGAGGTACTCATTTGGGTGACAACAGGGGCACTTGGGATGACACCAGAGGTAGTTGGGGTCACAAAAGAGGTACTTTGGGTGGCAACAGAGGTACTTGGGGTGGCATCAGAAACACTTGGAATGACTGAGAAATCCTCTAGGATTTCTTCACCAGTGATCAAACTAAACAGCCCAATTGCTGTTTCTGGAGTTAAGAACCCATCTGTGGCCTGCAGACTCTGCTGGCTTTCAGGAACCGTTGCAACTAAGAGGAGAGAAAAAAAAGAATAAAAAAATGCATTAGCATAATATGTTGGAACCAGTTAGTTTATCTGCAGAGTGTGACAATCCATTTCATGAAGGGGACATCTTAAAGATATGAAAAAAACAATGTCACATTTTGTTCTACCCTGGGTAGGGGTATAGTCAACTTTTGGGGTTTTGGTTATAAGGAGTTTTAGTAACAAAATGCTCATTTAAATATAACATTTCAATTGGATCTTTTATCTTTCATGTCATGAACTGTTTACCTTCAGTTGGTGGAGCTGTGTGTTTGGACCGTTTAGGTGTTGCAGCAGCCTTTTCCCCACTTTCTACGCCTCCTCCTGAAATCCCAATTACAGAAGCAGAATCTTCTCCTATGATGTCAATAATTATAGAGGAATATGGCCCTGGCTCCGGTTTTGGACCACCACCAGTGGGGAAGGTTTTTGTCCTGGGATAGTCTTCAATTGCTTGGGTTTTGAGGTCGCTCCATTTTTTTCTTATCTCTCTTAACTCTCGTTGTTCATATCCCTTTGCATTTACTGCATCTACTATCTTGTTCCATGCATCGTTTTTTTTCCTATTTGTAACAGTTGAGTTAAATTTGCTTTCTATAACAGATTGGTTCTCCTTGTAACCCTCGAGCAGTATAATGATCTCATCATGACTGAAGTTCTTTTTTCTGTTGCGCTTCTCTTTCTCTTCCATCTTGGTCTGATGAGAAAATGAGAAGTTTATTAGATTAGATTAGATTCAATACACCCAGCAAAGTACTTCAATTCTATAAAACAGGGGTCTTCAACGTTATTCAGCCCAAGGACCCCTTAGCAGAGAGAGTGATGAAGCAGGGACCCCCCCTACATAGTGTATAGAATTATTGCAGATTAAACTTTTTCAGAGATTTCATTGTGTAAATTAATGTTTTTTCGTTCATTTCAAACATTTAACCACTTCAATACTTGATTTGGGCCCACCCCCACCACCACCAAACCTCTTTGCCGAAAATAGCAGATCTACAAGCTCACAAGAGCTTGTTATTTTCAGCTAATGTTCTCCACAGAATAGGGATGCTAGGGTTCAAGTGTTAATGTAAAAAAATAAAATAAAAAATCTTATCACAAAGATTTGGTGGACCCACTATAGTAGCTCTGAGGACCCCCTAGGGGTCCCGGACCCCCTGTTGAAGACCCCTGCTATAAAAGGTATGCCTATTACCTAATTCAACATTTAAAAGGGTCTTTAAAATAACGCAATTAATGTCCTCACCACACTTCCACTTGTGGAACGCCCTGTGTGTGTGTGTGTGTGTGTGTGTGTGTGTGTGTGTGTGTGTGTGTGTGTGTGTGTGTGTGTGTGTGTGTGTGTGTGTGTGTGTGTGCGAGCGCGCGCACATACGCATGTATGTCCATGGTAGCTCCGACGGAACCTCTCCCTCCGCTCCGAGATGAGGAGCTCCGTTCCGTGAGCAGAAATTGGACTTCCGGTTTTCGAGCTAGCAGAAATAAGGCTTCCGGTTGCCTTCAAAATAAGATCTACATTTTTTTATATTTTTTAAAAGACACAAATCTATTTTAAAAATACATTATGATGTATGCCTTTTAAATGGCTCATACTAAAACACTTCCAAGTGGCAAGTTTAAAAAAAGGACACAATTGCATATAAAAAATACATTTATGATGTACAGTATGTCTTTTTAATTGGCTTAGATCACTTCTAAGTGCCAGGTTGTTCCAGATTGAGGCTATTGACCCCCATCAAATGTGCACTTCACACCTAAATATGGGCCATTTGTAACAGGAATTTATTCAAAGGTTTGAAAACCACTGCATTTAGGTTAGAAACACTTTGAATGGTTAAGCATGCATTCTCTAATTAATGTTTGTCCTGCAAGTGTAAAGTGTAACCTGAAAACCTTATATTATTGCTTTCGTTTTTCCCTGCTAAATGTCTCTCCTTTCATTCTGCTGTAGTTAGGTAATAATTAAGTTATCAGTCCAACCCTGATTTTAAAGCAGATGCCTAGAATTACATAATTACGGTGCTTAGTGCCGGAACTTCCGAGGTACGCACGCGTTCGGGGAGACCCCCTCTACACCGCCACACTCTCCGCTAAGCGGCACTAAGGTGTAGACAAAAGTGGCGGGCCGTCCAGTGAGGTCAGGGGTCAGAAAAGGGCCTTTTTCAGTGCATAGCCTATACAAATTGGACACTGGACAGGAGACGGTGCTTAGTGCCGGAACTTCCGAGGTACGCACGCGTTCGGGGAGACCCCCTCTACACCGCCACACTCTCCGCTAAGCGGCACTAAGGTGTAGACAAAAGTGGCGGGCCGTCCAGTGAGGTCAGGGGTCAGAAAAGGGCCTTTTTCAGTGCATAGCCTATACAAATTGGACACTGGACAGGAGACGGTGCTTAGTGCCGGAACTTGCAAGGTACGCACGCGTTCGGGGAGACCCCCTCTACACCGCCACACTCTCCGCTAAGCGGCACAGGTGTATTTTGAAAAGTGGCGGGCCGTCCAGTGAGGTCAGGGGTCAGAAAAGGGCCTTTTTCAGTGCATAGCCTATACAAATTGGACACTGGACAGGAGACGGAGCTTAGTGCCGGAACTTCTGAGGTACGCACGCGTTCGGGGAGACCCCCTCTACACCGCCACACTCTCCGCTAAGCGGCACAGGTGTATTTTGAAAAGTGGCGGGCCGTCCAGTGAGGTCAGGGGTCAGAAAAGGGCCTTTTTCAGTGCATAGCCTATACAAATTGGACACTGGACAGGAGACGGAGCTTAGTGCCGGAACTTGCAAGGTACGCACGCGTTCGGGGAGACACCCTCTACACCGCCACACTCTCCGCTAAGCGGCACAGGTGTATTTTGAAAAGTGGCGGGCCGTCCAGTGAGGTCAGGGGTCAGAAAAGGGCCTTTTTCAGTGCATAGCCTATACAAATTGGACACTGGACAGGAGACGGAGCTTAGTGCCGGAACTTCTGCGGTACGCACGTGTTCGGGGAGACCCCCTCTACACCGCCACACTCTCCGCTAAGCGGCACAGGTGTATTTTGAAAAGTGGCGGGCCGTCCAGTGAGGTCAAGGGTCAGAAAAGGGCCTTTTTCAGTGCATAGCCTATACAAATTGGACACTGGACAGGAGACGGAGCTTAGTGCCGGAACTTGCAAGGTACGCACGCGTTCGGGGAGACCCCCTCTACACCGCCACACTCTCCACTAAGCGGCACAGGTGTATTTTGAAAAGTGGCGGGCCGTCCAGTGAGGTCAGGGGTCAGAAAAGGGCCTTTTTCAGTGCATAGCCTATACAAATTGGACACTGGACAGGAGACGGAGCTTAGTGCCGGAACTTCTGAGGTACGCACGCGTTCGGGGAGACCCCCTCTACACCGCCACACTCTCCGCTAAGCGGCACAGGTGTATTTTGAAAAGTGGCGGGCCGTCCAGTGAGGTCAAGGGTCAGAAAAGGGCCTTTTTCAGTGCATAGCCTATACAAATTGGACACTGGACAGGAGACGGAGCTTAGTGCCGGAACTTGCAAGGTACGCACGCGTTCGGGGAGACCCCCTCTACACCGCCACACTCTCCGCTAAGCGGCACAGGTGTATTTTGAAAAGTGGCGGGCCGTCCAGTGAGGTCAGGGGTCAGAAAAGGGCCTTTTTCAGTGCATAGCCTATACAAATTGGACACTGGACAGGAGACGGAGCTTAGTGCCGGAACTTGCAAGGTACGCACGCGTTCGGGGAGACCCCCTCTACACCGCCACACTCTCCGCTAAGCGGCACTAAGGTGTAGAAAAAAGTGGCGGGCCGTCCAGTGAGGTCAGGGGTCAGAAACGCAAACGCGGTCATTGGACGCAACCCCACACAACCCCACACAACCACACACAATAAAAGAATACAGACAAGGCTTTGAAAGTTTAAAAAAAAGACCTTTTAATTACTCTTTACTAATAAAACAGTGTACAAATTATCAAAAAAATAAATAAATAAAGTTTCCAATATTTGTTTTTAAACATTGCCAATTGTCTTAAGGTGGACTGAGAGGCTACTTTAGTAGTTTAGTAGTCACAGATTTGATCAATTTACTTTATGTGTGTGTGTGTGTGTGTTAATAACAGCACTCATTATTCAAACACAAATCATGCAAAACTGTAAAAATGTGGAAGTTCTAGGAAGTGCAAACCACACTCAAAAGTATAAAATGGTACTGCGTGCAACGTACCTAAATGCAAACATCACTCAAATGTATAATAAACGGGTACAACATGCAATGTACCACGGTGCAAAGCTTTTGGAGCTGGGCTTAAAGTCACAAATCGTACAGATAATAACAAGTTGAAATTATGTGGTGGCAGCAAAGACTTTGCTTTGAAACACAAAAATAGACAGAAAGACGATACGAATTATCTTCCCATTGCTAAAGCAATACACGCAATGCAAAAACAACACACAGACAGAGACAATGTCAGCTTCTGGAGAGATGTTGCAATAGAACTTGGTTGGCCAATTAGTTCACAAAAAAGAGAGATGCTTTCTGTTAAACGTCTCCGTCAAATTTGGCAAGCAAATAGAGGTGATGTGAAAGGCCTTATTAATCTGTTTGATGAGGGAGACCAAAATACTCTTGCTTGTTCAGTTGATATTGGGAACATCCAGGATATGGATGACAATAGTGGATGTCCAGATAGTGGTGATACCTTGACCACAGAGAAGAAACATATTAGTGCATATTCAGATAAAGCTGACAAGATAGCTGCAGAGGTTCTACAAGCTAATACATCTGCTACACCCATGAAAATGCATGTGGGCAAAAGAAATGCCAAACATACACTAGGTGATGAGTGGGTGAGGCCAAAAAACAAACAAAAAAAAACTGTCTATTGCATTTGTGAAAAAACAAATGACCCAGCAAAAGCTATGCTTGAATGTAATCTCTGTGGAGGCTGGTATCATATGGACTGTGTGGGAGTTTCACCGAGTCGAGACTTTGATACTCTCACTTATGCCTGTTTATCCACCACTTGCAATCATGAGGCATTGACACAGGGGATTCTATATACAGAAAGAAATTGCCGTGTTCAGGTGCAGCCTAAGCCATTTGTGCACCATGGAGAGGAGGAAAAGTTGGTAGTGCAAGACAGCCCTGTAGTTGAACAGCCTTTTGTGGAACGTGAAACAGATCACTCCCCTGCACTTCATGAAAGCCCTGTAGACTATGTTTCGGCCCTACAAGAGCCGTTTGTGGAAATAGAACAGTCCTATGCACTTCATGAGTGCCCTGTAGATGAACAGCTTGATCAGTCTGGCAATCAATCTGTGGTGGGTCAGCCTAACATAGGACGTGAGTGTAAATTGAATAGTCTTGAAGAGGATGACATACAAATGCAGACTCTAGATGAAAGTACTGTTCAGAGTGTCATGGGACCTGGTGCAACACTAGGACCCTTCAAACACTGTGCCCTTGAACCTACTAGCTTTACTTTGCAGGCTTCCGAATAGGAACTTTTTCACTCCTACAGAGCCAAAGGAAGTAAGACTTTTAAGAGGTATGAATGGCAAGAGTTATTTGCCAGAAAGCTGAAGGAATCAAATCCTTACTGTATAATACGTTTTGCTAATCACAACTTTTCTATTGCTACCATCAGAAAAACATACAAGCCATGTTTTTGTACCATACGAGCATGTAAGAGTCATCTGATGAAACAGGCAAGTCACATTTGCAAACAACAGTACTTTAATAGAGATTATAGGTTTAAATTGGCTATGTTCATCTTCAGCGCTTTAGTTAATGCCAAAACACTGAAACAAGCAGGTAATATAGTATCTGCTGCTTGTATTGTACTTGGTAGCAAAAGGAACTCCAGCGAGGTGGAAGCTAGTATTGGCCGCATTAAGTATGAAACACAGAAGCTGCCAGGAATTGCAGGAATTATTGATAAAGAGCATGATCGAAAAGACAATTCATATGACACTGCGGTTGATGATATATTTTTTCAAAATCCAGGGCACACATTTCATGCTAAAACAATCCATGGTGTCACTCAAGAATTAGTCAAGAGCATCCCAGCGTTGTCCTTGTCAATGCACAATGACCCACTAGATTTGATACACAAATTATTAATCTGGTTGCATGATTGTAGTGTCCAAACAACTGCTATGGCAAAACATACAGACATCTGAAAAAAATGTGCATCGAAAGTTGAAAGCATTTCATGCGCGCCTACTGTTTTTGCATTACCGCTGACACAGAAATGTGAGTCCCTCAATTCTCTTTTCGAACACACAATCATGGAAGGTGAAGGTCAACAGAGATGTACAGCATGTGGTTCAGCAATGAAGAGACAAATATGTTGGATTGATGCTCCTGATGTCATTACTCTTTCTGTGTCCCGTGTTGATAATGGTGGGACGGTGCTCCACACGCCTGTAGTCCCATCTGATATAATCGAAATTCCCATTCGTGACAGCAGTAAAATTAAGTATAAGTTGGGCTCGATCATTTGTCATGTAGGCTCAGTGGCCAAAGCCGGACACTTCTGGGCACATTTGCTTTATGACAATGTTGTAATTAGAGCAGATGATACAAATATAAACATCCTTCAACCAGCAAATGCATTGCAATTGGCAAAACCACATGGGTACATTTATTTCTATGTGAAATGTAATGATGCATCACTTAATGCTGGCATCACAATAGAGGACAATTTGGAAGATATTGGCCATGGTGTGGATGTGTTTTTTTGCAATGAAAGACCAAATCACAATATGTTTGAAGCCATACCATTACCAATACTAACATTTCTAAAACAGACATCTGCTTTCCAAAAATGTCACACACGGCTTGCAGCAGCAGCATGAGCAGCAGCAGCAGCAGCAGCAGCAGCGCAGTCCCCAGCATTGTTTAACAAAGCGCTTGAGAAACTCAATGTTGCCAACACTCAGGTGGTGTCATTAGTGTCTCGGCAATTTTCTATGACAGACGTGTGCCACATATTAGACAGCTTTGTGGATGACACACTTGGGGCTCCTTTCCTTGGAAATGACCTGCTTTGCCTTAAAAGTCTTGGTCGCTATATTTGTACTCAATGTGGTGACCAGGCCGTACCATCTAGAAAGAACAAGTCACAACTCATAGTGCAGCCACTTGAAGTGTCACAAAAAGGCATCTTGGATGCAGTTGCAAAAACATTTCCTGCTCAACTTGACCAATGTAAAACATGTAAGCAGGACTTAAGCTTATCAACCTATAAAGTAATTCACAGCCCACAGTCTTTACTTCTCCTGCTAAGATCTGGTGCAGAAATTCCAAAAACGTTCACTCTCTCCTGTCTGTACCACCAAAATGATTATGCTGTGTCCAGTATTTGTGCATTTTTTGATAAGTCACCATATGTGTCATTATACACCTGTAAAGACCAGCAATGGCATATCATGACAAATGCATCCAATGACACAGCAGGCTATACCTTTGAGCTGATGCAAAAAATACTGACCACAGCTAGTTTCTTTGTCGTGTCATACGAAAAAACGAATAGTGTGAAACTAATCAACTTTCCGCAGGTCAAACTAAAACATAAATGCACAGCCAGATGCAAACAACCCAAGCAGACAAGGGATAGAAAAGTGAGACCCATTTCAAAGCCAACTGTGAAGAATAACGGGTGGCTGAGTGATAAGACGATCGATGAGTACCATCAGCTCTTGCTTTCTGGTGTTGAAAAAAAAGCGTATATTTGTCCCAGCACTTTTGTCAGCCAACAGTTACAGAGTACTTGGTGTGATGACATCAGTGTCCTGCCAGATGTACCACGAGCATCAGGCAATTGGTGGAATTATGAGTTGGTGATATTGCCTGTCAACGCAAATAAGTCCCATTGGGGAGCCATCGCGGTAGATTTCTCAAAAAAGACAGTGAAGGGTGATGTTATAGCATTAGATGTTGTGATAATGGATTCACTACGTGTGTATGAGCAAGACCTGGTTAAGGTATTTTTTCCACTGCAAAAGTACTTAGCCTTACAGTACTTTGCATTGTATGGCAGAGGTATGAGTATCACATTTAGATATGAGTGTTATCACAGTTGTCCCAATTTCATAGCACAAGAAGACGGCAGCAGCTGTGGTATTTTCACTTGTTTGTTTTCCAAAGCTATTCTGTTTGATGTGAGCCTCAACACTTTCAAAAGCCAGCGTGAAAAGCGAGATTGTGTTATGTATGAGTTGTCAGGCGGAAAGTTAATTCTCTGAGTACAAAGTTTAAGCATGTACTGTGATGATTTACCTTACCTTGGACAAACTACCTAAAAGGTTCTGTTGTGTCTATGTTGCAGGAGAACATTGCCAATGGAGGAATGCAAAGGACCCGAACTGACATCTTCCCAAGACACCAGGAGGGAATTTCATTTTGGTCTTGCTTTTTTTTCCTTTAGGTTTTGATTTAATCTAATTTTATTTTATTTAATTTTTTAGTCTTTGTGCTTACTGTGATCATCAAAAAACAAACGTTAGAGCACAAGACTATGCAATGTTTGGACTGAGCTGGTTTTGCTTTATATACGTACATCTATCTTTTGATAAATTTGTGGTGTGTGTGTGTGTGTGTGTGTGTGTGTGTGTGTAAAATGTTTGCACTTTATGTTTGCTGTGTTGCACTTTTGAGTACATTGCACGTTGTACCCGTTTATAATACATTTGAGTGATCTTTGCACCGTGGTACATTGCATGTTGTACCCGTTTATTATTTATTTATAAATAGACATTTAAAAAAATTGTGTGGGGTACGCAGTTCCAACAGTGATGTTTGCATTTAGGTACGTTGCACGCAGTACCATTTTATACTTTTGAGTGTGGTTTGCACTTCCTAGAACTTCCACATTTTTACAGTTTTGCATGATTTGTGTTTGAATAATGAGTGCTGTTATTAACACACACACACACACATAAAGTAAATTGATCAAATCTGTGACTACTAAACTACTAAAGTAGCCTCTCAGTCCACCTTAAGACAATTGGCAATGTTTAAAAACAAATATTGGAAACTTTATTTATTTATTTTTTTGATAATTTGTACACTGTTTTATTAGTAAAGAGTAATTAAAAGGTCTTTTTTTAAACTTTCAAAGCCTTGTCTGTATTCTTTTATTGTGTGTGGTTGTGTGGGGTTGTGTGGGGTTGCGTCCAATGACCGCGTTTGCGTTTCTGACCCCTGACCTCACTGGACGGCCCGCCACTTTTTTCTACACCTTAGTGCCGCTTAGCGGAGAGTGTGGCGGTGTAGAGGGGGTCTCCCCGTACGCGTGCGTACCTTGCAAGTTCCGGCACTAAGCTCCGTCTCCTGTCCAGTGTCCAATTTGTATAGGCTATGCACTGAAAAAGGCCCTTTTCTGACCCCTGACCTCACTGGACGGCCCGCCACTTTTCAAAATACACCTGTGCCGCTTAGCGGAGAGTGTGGCGGTGTAGAGGGGGTCTCCCCGAACGCGTGCGTACCTTGCAAGTTCCGGCACTAAGCTCCGTCTCCTGTCCAGTGTCCAATTTGTATAGGCTATGCACTGAAAAAGGCCCTTTTCTGACCCTTGACCTCACTGGACGGCCCGCCACTTTTCAAAATACACCTGTGCCGCTTAGCGGAGAGTGTGGCGGTGTAGAGGGGGTCTCCCCGTACGCGTGCGTACCTTGCAAGTTCCGGCACTAAGCTCCGTCTCCTGTCCAGTGTCCAATTTGTATAGGCTATGCACTGAAAAAGGCCCTTTTCTGACCCCTGACCTCACTGGACGGCCCGCCACTTTTCAAAATACACCTGTGCCGCTTAGCGGAGAGTGTGGCGGTGTAGAGGGGGTCTCCCCGAATGCGTGCGTACCTTGCAAGTTCCGGCACTAAGCTCCGTCTCCTGTCCAGTGTCCAATTTGTATAGGCTATGCACTGAAAAAGGCCCTTTTCTGACCCTTGACCTCACTGGACGGCCCGCCACTTTTCAAAATACACCTGTGCCGCTTAGCGGAGAGTGTGGCGGTGTAGAGGGGGTCTCCCCGTACGCGTGCGTACCTTGCAAGTTCCGGCACTAAGCTCCGTCTCCTGTCCAGTGTCCAATTTGTATAGGCTATGCACTGAAAAAGGCCCTTTTCTGACCCTTGACCTCACTGGACGGCCCGCCACTTTTCAAAATACACCTGTGCCGCTTAGCGGAGAGTGTGGCGGTGTAGAGGGGGTCTCCCCGAACACGTGCGTACCTCAGAAGTTCCGGCACTAAGCTCCGTCTCCTGTCCAGTGTCCAATTTGTATAGGCTATGCACTGAAAAAGGCCCTTTTCTGACCCCTGACCTCACTGGACGGCCCGCCACTTTTCAAAATACACCTGTGCCGCTTAGCGGAGAGTGTGGCGGTGTAGAGGGGGTCTCCCCGAACGCGTGCGTACCTTGCAAGTTCCGGCACTAAGCTCCGTCTCCTGTCCAGTGTCCAATTTGTATAGGCTATGCACTGAAAAAGGCCCTTTTCTGACCCTTGACCTCACTGGACGGCCCGCCACTTTTCAAAATACACCTGTGCCGCTTAGCGGAGAGTGTGGCGGTGTAGAGGGGGTCTCCCCGAACGCGTGCGTACCTCAGAAGTTCCGGCACTAAGCTCCGTCTCCTGTCCAGTGTCCAATTTGTATAGGCTATGCACTGAAAAAGGCCCTTTTCTGACCCCTGACCTCACTGGACGGCCCGCCACTTTTCAAAATACACCTGTGCCGCTTAGCGGAGAGTGTGGCGGTGTAGAGGGGGTCTCCCCGTACGCGTGCGTACCTTGCAAGTTCCGGCACTAAGCTCCGTCTCCTGTCCAGTGTCCAATTTGTATAGGCTATGCACTGAAAAAGGCCCTTTTCTGACCCTTGACCTCACTGGACGGCCCGCCACTTTTCAAAATACACCTGTGCCGCTTAGCGGAGAGTGTGGCGGTGTAGAGGGGGTCTCCCCGAACACGTGCGTACCTCAGAAGTTCCGGCACTAAGCTCCGTCTCCTGTCCAGTGTCCAATTTGTATAGGCTATGCACTGAAAAAGGCCCTTTTCTGACCCCTGACCTCACTGGACGGCCCGCCACTTTTCAAAATACACCTGTGCCGCTTAGCGGAGAGTGTGGCGGTGTAGAGGGGGTCTCCCCGAACGCGTGCGTACCTTGCAAGTTCCGGCACTAAGCTCCGTCTCCTGTCCAGTGTCCAATTTGTATAGGCTATGCACTGAAAAAGGCCCTTTTCTGACCCTTGACCTCACTGGACGGCCCGCCACTTTTCAAAATACACCTGTGCCGCTTAGCGGAGAGTGTGGCGGTGTAGAGGGGGTCTCCCCGAACGCGTGCGTACCTCAGAAGTTCCGGCACTAAGCTCCGTCTCCTGTCCAGTGTCCAATTTGTATAGGCTATGCACTGAAAAAGGCCCTTTTCTGACCCCTGACCTCACTGGACGGCCCGCCACTTTTCAAAATACACCTGTGCCGCTTAGCGGAGAGTGTGGCGGTGTAGAGGGGGTCTCCCCGTACGCGTGCGTACCTTGCAAGTTCCGGCACTAAGCTCCGTCTCCTGTCCAGTGTCCAATTTGTATAGGCTATGCACTGAAAAAGGCCCTTTTCTGACCCTTGACCTCACTGGACAGCCCGCCACTGTTTTCTACACCTTAGTGCCGCTTAGCGGAGAGTGTGGCGGTGTAGAGGGGGTCTCCCCGAACGCGTGCGTACCTCAGAAGTTCCGGCAATAAGCTCCGTCTCCTGTCCAGTGTCCAATTTGTATAGGCTATGCACTCCTTTGAACAGCATTTATCCATTTAGATAAATTATTAATGTTTTAAATCCGTTTTTGTTACACAGTAACATAATATGTGTTATATAGCTTCGTTTAAATGCTTAATTTATAGTTTTAATGTGCAAATGAACCGTTTTTCAATGGTTTTCAATGGTTTCTTTTTACTCTAGAGGGTACTCTTATTCTGAAGAGATCGTCAACCGGAAGTCTTATTTCTGCTCCGTTATTTCTGCTCACGGAACACAGATGAGATGAGGTTCCTCGTTTAAGCTCCGTTCCGGTAGCAAATATAACACATCCGGTTTCTGAGCTAGCAAATATAAGGTTTCCGGTTGCCTTCAAAGTAAGAGCATCGCATTTAATGTTTTATGAAAGACATACATGCATTTCGAAAAAGACATTTATACAGTGGTGGAAAGTAACTAAGTACATGTAATCAATTACTGTACTATGCATTTTGAAAAATACACGTATACAGTGGTGGAAAGTAACTAAGTACTACTCCACTACATTTCAGAGGCAGATATTATACTAGTTACTTGTTACTTTGTATATTTTTGATTATAATTACAAGACCACTTCAGCCCTATTTAAACTTTGGAAATTTGAAAATAGCCGATCTACAAGCAAAAGATTTTTATATTTATACAAGACCACTTCAGCCCTATTTAAACTTTGGCAATTTGAAAATAGCCGATCTACAAGCAAATATTTGTATATTTAATTACTGTTTAAATACAGTAATAACAAGCAGGTAATATAGTATCTGCTGCTTGTATTGTACTTGGTAGCAAAAGGAACTCCAGCGAGGTGGCAGCTAGTCTTGGCCGCATTGAGGATGAAACACAGAAGCTGCCAGGAATTGCAGGAATTATTGATAAAGAGCATGATCGACAAGACAATTCATATGACACTGCGGTTGATGATATATTTGACTTGACTGCTGATGTTTGTGAAGGTACATCTCCCTTCAAAGACTATTTTGAACAACTAAGGGCTACAGCCAATAATACAATTAAAACCAGCAATGACACAGGTGAAAATCAAAACCATGGAGAAACTATTTTAAACAAACTGTTCTCAAACTTCCTCCCAACTATTCCAATATGGTCAGATCTACTCTCAGGTGATTTGCAGCGATTCTCTGGAGCCTATGCTGCACAAATAAACCATGGTAAGAAAAGCACAGCTATTAGTGAGGCCATGTTCAAAAACACAAAAGTGTTGCTTTTACGAAATGAGAAACACAGAATTGACGAATGTATACAGCGCATACGCTCACTATACAAGCAGTCAGCCATAGATTTCATTGCCAAAGTAGGCTACAGGATATCACAGGCATCACAGCGTCCACACCCACCACCTGTAGAAGAGTGGAACAAAAAGAGAACTCTGCCGCCACAGCTGAGACGCTCTTATCAAAATAAGCCACAAGCAAATTCAAAGATTTTCTTACAAAATGACAGCTCAGCAAGTGTGCCAGACAAAACAAAGGCACAAAACAGAGGCACAAATGAGGAAATATGCAAAAGTATATGCAGGTTTGCAAATAATGAGAGTAATTGTTGGCTAAATGCAACCCTACAATCGATACTGCATCTGCAAGTAGTACAAGATAAATTGAAACAGTTGACACCTACTTATATGGTTGCGATGTCATCAATGCCAGGGAATTTAGCAGCTCTCATCCAAGCGTTTTTTCAAAATCCAGGGCACACATTTGATGCTAAAACAATCCATGGTGTCACTCAAGAATTAGTCAAGAGCATCCCAGCGTTGTCCTTGTCAATGCACAATGACCCACTAGATTTGATACACAAATTATTAATCTGGTTGCATGATTGTAGTGTCCAAACAACTGCTATGGCAAAACATACAGACATCTGTAAAAAATGTGCATCGAAAGTTGAAAGCATTTCATGCGCGCCTACTGTTTTTGCATTACCGCTGACACAGAAATGTGAGTCCCTCAATTCTCTTTTCGAACACACAATCATGGAAGGTGAAGGTCAACAGAGATGTACAGCATGTGGTTCAGAAATGAAGAGACAAATATGTTGGATTGATGCTCCTGATGTCATTACTCTTTCTGTGTCCCGTGTTGATAATGGTGGGACGGTGCTCCACACGCCTGTAGTCCCATCTGATATAATCGAAATTCCCATTCGTGACAGCAGTAAAATTAAGTATAAGTTGGGCTCAATCATTTGTCATGTAGGCTCAGTGGCCAAAGCCGGACACTTCTGGGCACATTTGCTTTATGACAATGTTGTAATTAGAGCAGATGATACAAATATAAACATCCTTCAACCAGCAAATGCATTGCAATTGGCAAAACCACATGGGTACATTTATTTCTATGTGAAATGTAATGATGCATCACTTAATGCTGTTATCACAATAGAGGACAATTTGGAAGATATTGGCCATGGTGTGGATGTGTTTTTTTGCAATGAAAGACCAAATCACAATATGTGTGAAGCCATACCATTACCAATACTAACATTTCTAAAACAGACATCTGCTTTCCAAAAATGTCACACACGGCTTGCAGCAGCAGCAGCAGCAGCGCAGTCCCCAGCATTGTTTAAAAGAGCGCTTGAGAAACTTGCCAACACTCAGGTGGTGTCATTAGTGTCTCGGCAATTTTCTATGACAGACGTGTACCACATATTAAACAGCTTTGTGAATGACACACTTGGGGCTCCTTTCCTTGGAAATGACCTGCTTTGCCTTAAAAGTCTTGGTCGCTATATTTGTACTCAATGTGGTGACCAGGCCGTACCATCTAGAAAGAACATATCAGAACTCATAGTGCAGCCACTTGAAGTGTCACAAAAAGGCATCTTGGACACAGTTGCCAAAATATGTTCTGCTCAACTTGACCAATGTGAAACATGTAAGCAGGACTTAAGCTTATCAACCTATCAAGTAATTCACAGCCCACAGACTTTACTTCTCCTGCTAAGATCTGGTGCAGAAATTCCCAAAACGTTCACTCTCTCCTGTCTGTACCACCAAAATGATTATGCTGTGTCCAGCATTTGTGCATTTTTTGACAAGTCACCATATGTGTCATTGTACACGTGTAAAGACCAGCAATGGCATATCATGACAAAAGCATCCAATGACACAGCAGGCTATACCTTTGAGCTGATGCTAAAAATACTGACCACAGCTAGTTGCTTTGTCGTGTCATACGAGAAAACTAATAGTGTGAAACTAATCAACTTTCAGCAGGTCGAACAAAAACATAAATGCACAGACAGATGCAAACAACACAAGCAGACAAGGGCTAGAAAAGGGAGATCCATTCCAACGGCAGCTGTGGAGAATAACGAGTGGCTGAGTGATAAGATGATCGATGAGTACCATAAGCTCTTGCTTTCGAGTGTTGAAAGAAAAAAAAATGCATTTATTTGTCCCAGCACTTTTGTAAGCCAACAGTTACAGAGTTTTTGGTGTGATGACATCAGTGTCCTCCCAGATGTACCACGAGCATCACGCAATTGGTGGAACTACGAGTTGGTGATATTGCCCGTCAACGCAAATAAGTCCCATTGGGGAGCCATCGCGGTAGATTTCACCAAAAAGACAGTGAATGGTGATGTTATAGTATTAGATGTTGTGATAATGGATTCACTACGTGTGCATGAGCAAGACCTGGTTAAGGCATTTTTTCCACTGCAAAGGTACTTAGCATTACAGTACTTTGCATTGTATGGTAGAGGTATGGGTATTACATTTAGATATGAGTGTTATCACAGTTGTCCCAATTTCATAGAACAAACTGACGGCAGCAGCTGTGGTATTTTCACTTGTTTGTTTTCCAAAGCTGTTCTGTTTGATGTGAGCCTCAACACTTTCAAAAGCCACCGTGAAAAGCGAGATTGTGTTATGCATGAGTTGTCAGGCAAAAATATATTTATCTGAGTACAAAGTTAAAGCATGTACTGTGATTTACTGTATCTTGGACAAACTACCTAAAAGGCTCTGTTGTGTCTGTTGTAGGAGAACGTCACAAATGGAGGATGCGAGGGACCAGAACTGACATGTTCCCAAGACACCAGGAGGGAACGTCATTTTGGTCTTCCTTTTTTTCCTTTAGGTTTTGATTTAATCAAATGTTTTCTTCTTTTTTTCTTTTGTCTTTGTGCTTACTGTGATCATCTAAAAACAAACATTAGAGCACAGGACTATGCAATGTTTGGACTGAGTTGGTTCTGCTTTATATACGTACATCTATCTATTGATCAATTTGTGTGTGTGTGTGTGTGTACAATGTTTGCACTTTAAGTTTGCTGTGTTGCACTTTTGAGTGATGTTTGCACTTCAGTATATTGCATGTTATACTTTTTTATACATTTGAGTGATGTTTGCACGTTGGTACATTGCATGTTGTACCCGTTTATTATACATTTGAGTGATCTTTGCACTTAGGTACGTTGCACGCAGTACCATTTTATACTTTTGAGTGTGGTTTGCACTTCCTAGAACTTCCACATTTTTACAGTTTTGCATGATGATTGTGTTTGAATAATGTTTGCTGTTATTAACACACACACATATAGTAAATTGATCAAATCTGTGACTACTAAACTACTAAAGTAGCCTCTCAGTCCACCTTAAGACAATTGGCAATGTTTAAAAACAAATATTGGAAAATGTATTTATATATATTCTGTTTTTGATAAATTGTACACTGTTTTATTAGTAAAGAGTAATTAAAAGGTCTTTTTTTAAACTTTCAAAGCCTGTCTGTATTCTTTTATGGTGTGGGGTTGTGTGGCCACTTGTATACACTATTGGGTTAGGGTATGGCCACTTGTATACACTATTGTCTGAAAAGGGCCCTTTTCTGACCCCTGACCTCACTGGACGGCCCGCCACTTTTTTCTACACCTTAGTGCCGCTTAGCGGAGAGTGTGGCTGTGTAGAGGGGGTCTCCCCGAACGCGTGCGTACCTCAGAAGTTCCGGCACTAAGCACCGTCTCCTGTCCAGTGTCCAATTTGTATAGGCTATGCACTGAAAAGGGCCCTTTTCTGACCCTTGACCTCACTGGACGGCCCGCCACTTTTTTTTACACCTTAGTGCCGCTTAGCGGAGAGTGTGGCTGTGTAGAGGGGGTCTCCCCGAACGCGTGCGTACCTCAGAAGTTCCGGCACTAAGCACCGTCTCCTGTCCAGTGTCCAATTTGTATAGGCTATGCACTGAAAAGGGCCCTTTTCTGACCCTTGACCTCACTGGACGGCCCGCCACTTTTTTTTACACCTTAGTGCCGCTTAGCGGAGAGTGTGGCTGTGTAGAGGGGGTCTCCCCGAACGCGTGCGTACCTCAGAAGTTCCGGCACTAAGCACCGTCTCCTGTCCAGTGTCCAATTTGTATAGGCTATGCACTGAAAAGGGCCCTTTTCTGACCCTTGACCTCACTGGACGGCCCGCCACTTTTTTTTACACCTTAGTGCCGCTTAGCGGAGAGTGTGGCTGTGTAGAGGGGGTCTCCCCGAACGCGTGCGTACCTCAGAAGTTCCGGCACTAAGCACCGTCTCCTGTCCAGTGTCCAATTTGTATAGGCTATGCACTGAAAAGGGCCCTTTTCTGACCCTTGACCTCACTGGACGGCCCGCCACTTTTTTTTACACCTTAGTGCCGCTTAGTGGAGAGTGTGGCTGTGTAGAGGGGGTCTCCCCGAACGCGTGCGTACCTCAGAAGTTCCGGCACTAAGCACCGTCTCCTGTCCAGTGTCCAATTTGTATAGGCTATGCACTGAAAAGGGCCCTTTTCTGACCCTTGACCTCACTGGACGGCCCGCCACTTTTTTTTACACCTTAGTGCCGCTTAGCGGAGAGTGTGGCTGTGTAGAGGGGGTCTCCCCGAACGCGTGCGTACCTCAGAAGTTCCGGCACTAAGCACCGTCTCCTGTCCAGTGTCCAATTTGTATAGGCTATGCACTGAAAAGGGCCCTTTTCTGACCCTTGACCTCACTGGACGGCCCGCCACTTTTTTTTACACCTTAGTGCCGCTTAGCGGAGAGTGTGGCTGTGTAGAGGGGGTCTCCCCGAACGCGTGCGTACCTCAGAAGTTCCGGCACTAAGCACCGTCTCCTGTCCAGTGTCCAATTTGTATAGGCTATGCACTGAAAAGGGCCCTTTTCTGACCCTTGACCTCACTGGACGGCCCGCCACTTTTTTTTACACCTTAGTGCCGCTTAGCGGAGAGTGTGGCTGTGTAGAGGGGGTCTCCCCGAACGCGTGCGTACCTCAGAAGTTCCGGCACTAAGCACCGTCTCCTGTCCAGTGTCCAATTTGTATAGGCTATGCACTGAAAAGGGCCCTTTTCTGACCCTTGACCTCACTGGACGGCCCGCCACTTTTTTTTACACCTTAGTGCCGCTTAGCGGAGAGTGTGGCTGTGTAGAGGGGGTCTCCCCGAACGCGTGCGTACCTCAGAAGTTCCGGCACTAAGCACCGTCTCCTGTCCAGTGTCCAATTTGTATAGGCTATGCACTGAAAAGGGCCCTTTTCTGACCCTTGACCTCACTGGACGGCCCGCCACTTTTTTTTACACCTTAGTGCCGCTTAGCGGAGAGTGTGGCTGTGTAGAGGGGGTCTCCCCGAACGTGTGCGTACCTCAGAAGTTCCGGCACTAAGCACCGTCTCCTGTCCAGTGTCCAATTTGTATAGGCTATGCACTGAAAAGGGCCCTTTTCTGACCCTTGACCTCACTGGACGGCCCGCCACTTTTTTTTACACCTTAGTGCCGCTTAGCGGAGAGTGTGGCTGTGTAGAGGGGGTCTCCCCGAACGTGTGCATACCTCAGAAGTTCCGGCACTAAGCACCGTCTCCTGTCCAGTGTCCAATTTGTATAGGCTATGCACTCCTTTGAACAGCATCTATCAATTTAGATAAATAATTAATGTTTTAAATCCGTTTTTGTTACACAGAAACATAATATGTGATATATAGCTTCGTTTAAATGCTTAATTTATAGTTTTAATGTGCAAATGAACCGTTTTTCAATGGTTTTCAATGGTTTCTTTTTACTCTAGAGGGTACTCTTATTCTGAAGAGATCGTCCACCGGAAGTCTTATATTTGCTCCGTTATATTTGCTGACTGAACACTGCTCCTCGTTTATCTCTGCCGTTTGAGCAGGACATTGTCGCACATTTTCCACTTTACATGTTTCTTACCCCTTTCTGCACATCGTATCCAAAAGGTAAAGCATTTCCGCCATTATCTCATATGTTTTAAGTTTTAACGCACCGTAAAAGCTTTCCAACAGTTAAAGAAAGTATTTAATTTGCCTCGGTCCTCTTGGAAAGCTTTTATGGTGCGTCAAAACTTAAAACATCTGAGAGAATGGCGGAAATGCTTTACTTTTTGGATACGATGTGCAGAAAGGAACATGTAAAGTGGAAACACAACGGAGGGAGAGGTTAAGCAGGGCTATGTCCATGGAAGCTATTTGCACACTGAGACTCAGTCCATTTTACGCAGATACACATAGCCTAGTGGTGCAGACTGCCGAGTGGTTCAAATACATGTTTTAATTTAATGCTGCGGTATAAAACGTTATCATAAGTGTTATAATTCAACGTCAGTTAATCAATGGTACATACCGCTGCTTTTGAAGAAGATTTGGCGATGGTGGGACGCTCCGTTCTTTCTTTGTTGTTGACAAGAGACGATACGAGTTTTACTTCCTTAGTGTAGAAACCGCTCGTCTTCATTGGATCCGGGAGTTATGACCTCATTGTATGCGACTATACATTATTTTAAGGACAGTCTACACACTACTAGTTAAGTTACGCCATAAACAGACGTGGTGCAACATAATTTAGTAACTCACTAGTTACAAACTAACAAGTAGTTACTAAGCCTCTAGTAAGGACTTTACTCCCTAACTTAGGGTAGACTTTACGTTCTTCTGGTGCAACCAGCCTGATGTCCAAACTGATTGCAGGGAACCCCCAGGACAACCAGTCCGTGCGCGGCGTAGCGCGCATGGAGGTCGTTCATCTGGGAGTAATCCCTGGTTGTTGTTCCTCAGAGGGAGGCTACGTTCTCTATGAGCACAACCTTTCCCTGTAGAGCCGACAACGAAAGGGTTTCTCCAGAAATGAGTTTAGCGGTCAGATCGTAGAACCTTTTCATATTTGCAGCCATGTTGTGATTGAGTCCAACAACTGGAAATAGACGACCAAGGACCCGGTGTGTATGAGTTTAGTTATCTGTCTGTTTGTTATCTGTAAACGGTTGTTAAGACCAACCCACAAGGAAACTAACAGACAGTAGGCGGGCCTACAAGCAGTGGTGGAAAAGTATTCAAGTCAAATGTTGTATTTAAGTAAAAGTATCAATACTGTAATGTAGAAATACTCTATTACAAGTAAAAGAATGTTCACAATGCATCACGAGCATTGTGAGCTTGTAGATCGGCTATTTTCAAATGGCCGAAATAGGGCATTAATTGTGGTTACTGTATGTTTTGTAATAATGATCAAAATCTACAAAGTAACTAGTAACTACATTTTCAAAACATTGTAGTGGAGTAAAAGTACAACATTTGCCTCTGACATGTAGTGGAGTAGATAGTAAAAGTACTGAAAATTGGAAATACTCCAATAAAGTAAAAATAAATACCTACAAACTGTACTTAAGTACAGTACTTGAGTAAATGTACTTAGTTACTTTACACCACTGGTTGAGCCAGTTTAGAGGGTCACCAGAGATTTCGACCCAGGACGATTCGACCCGGACCATTCGACCCGCTCTCGACCCGCTTGGACCTGACATTTCGACCCGGACCGCGAGAGAGAGAGACAGAGAGAGAGAGACAGAGACATAATAATAATAATATGTACATTGATTTACCAAACCATTATTGTGTTGGTGTTTTTATTTACCAAACAATTACAAAGCTAATGGAGGCTAATGGAACTGACTCGAATTCGCGGTTGGGCGAGTTGTCCTGGGTCGAAATCTCTGGTGACCGTTTAGAGCACTGAGCAGTCCTTCAAGATAAGTAAAGTTGACCTTTAGCCTTTGATGTCATTATACATACAGTAACTAAGTAATTTCAGTAGACCCTTCTGGGGGTGGAAGGGTTGTACTTTAAAAAACGGCCTACTTCTACTCCATCTGAGTGGCATATATTGCACTTTTTACTCCACAACAATTATTTTGCAGCTTTAATACTTTCATACTTTAATACTTTCTCTGCAGGATAGCTCCTTCTTCCACCACTGCTTTTATCAAACTTTTATCCTGCTCTCTCGCCTTTACGCGCGCACGCACACACACACACACACACACACACACACACACACACACACACACACACACACACACACACACACACACACACACACACACACACACACACACACACACACACACACACACATGCGCGCGCGTGCGCACAAATAGAACCATGTGTTTTTGATGTAGAACAATTTTGATCCACTAGATGGCGATGATGCCATACTATTTGAGCCACCACACATGATACCCCATGTAGACCATAGACCTATGTGATACCCAACACCATTTTCAGATTTTTGCAGTGGTGGAAGAAGTACTTTTACTTATTTTTAAAAAAAAGTATCAATACCACAATGTAGAAGTACTCCGTTGCAAGTAAAAGTCTGGTATTCAGAATTTACTTAGTACAAGTACAAAGGTATTGGCATCAAAATATACTTAAAGTACCAAAAGTAAAAGTGCTCATTATGCAGAATGTTTCAAAATGTATACAAATCTTTTGAAAATAGCAAATCTAGAAGCTCTCAACACGTTGCACCGCAACGCGTTGTGAGCTTGTAGATATAGAGCTTAAGTGGTTAATATGTATTTAGTAATACAAATCTAAATCTAAAAAGTAAATAGTAACTAAAGTTTCCAAAAAAAAATTGTGGAGTAAAAGTACAATGTATTCTTCAGAGATGTAGAGTAGAAGTAAAAGTATAGAAAATACTCCACTAAAGTAAAAAATCACACCCTGTGTGAAGTGGGCGGTGTCTTGCTAGCTAATCACAATACTGAATGGAGTCAACCAATCATGTACAAAAGATAAATACATTTATTGAAACACTCTTTATGATGGACGAAACCATAACTTTACAAAAACAAATTGATGGTTTTTGTAAAGTTATGGTTGCTTATATAGGGCTATGCACATGTGTCATGTGACACTGGCCAATCACAGTCCTGAATAGATTGTGATTGGCCAATCACAGCGCAGGATAATTGTACAAATTTCCAAACCTCACTTTTAGTGCCGGTTTCACTGCCCAAGATATTTGTACATTTTTCCAAATCTCACTTATAGGGGCGGTTTCACCGCCCAAAAATACCTCAAAATTGTACAGTACTTGAGTAAATGTACTTAGTTACTTTACACCACTGGGTTTTTGTTTATTCTAAGGGCAAGAGACATGTTTGTGAGCAGTATGTATATTTATATATCCTCAATTTCCTCTGTATTGGGTTCGCTAGAGTTTTCCCTCATGTTTGCACATCTGGAGCGGGTGTGTGTGCTTTTGTGGAATCAGTTTTCACGGTACATGTGTCCATGAGAATTGTTGGTGTTTCCACCAAGGTCTTGAGATGTATTCCCCCACCAGTGTACATGAACCTGGGGTCAAGGCTCATTGGGATAGCTTTAAACACTGTATTTGTCTGTGAATGTGACTGAAGCTGAATGCTCTCCACCAGAGCTCGACCCATGACAGATTTATGGGGGTGATGCCGATCCAGGGGTACTTGAGATTTTGGAGTCATACACCATGGGTCTCCAACAGGGGGTTCGGGGCCCTTAGGGGGTCTCGCAACAACATACACCCTCGGCCCTCGCCCAGGTGACCTGACGTCCCAGTAGCTACCCACAGTCAGTACTCTTAGGGAAAGACAGGGCCACTCACTCCGCTTCTCTGGAACTACTCTGCCGGGACTGGGGGAGGCTCTGGCACGTGGAGGGACTAGGCTCTGTGGGTTGTCTCCTGGCCGGGCTCCTCCTTCGTCTCACCAGGTCCAGGACCTGAGCGCTGCACCAGACTCCCCCCGATCCAAACATTTCCTTCTGACATAGACATAGACTGACATGAATTATACCATCTTATAATGAGCATTAGTGAGGACCAATTGAAGATATAAGGTTAAATGGGTGAAGTGGTCCTTTAAGCCCTATTCAAAAACATTAAAAAATAGCTGATCTACAAGCTCAGACCTGCTATTTTAGAAAAGTAAAAAAAAAGATCTGGACACATGGGCTGCATAGTGCCGATGAAAAAGTCAAATATAGTGGCCAATGTATCGGCTAAACCGATCTATCAGTCTGGCTCTACTAGTCTCCGATGTTGCCATGCGTGTCCACGCTGACCAAAACGTGATCAATCTCCTGGATGTTTGTGTGAGGTGTTTTCTTAAACCTCCTCCTGTTCGCTGAGTGAACCCCTCAGCAGCCCCAAAACTTTGTTATCTGTTAACAGCAGGAACTAAAACTTCTCTGTTTGATCTGTCTTCCTTTACACCTAATCTCGCACACTCCCCAGGGTGTCCAGGGAAACGTGTGGTGCAATTCAATCCCACCATAGAGTACAGAAGTCCTGACGTCACTCGTTCATCCCCAGGTTCGTAAAGTAATTTCGCTATGGAGAATAACATTGGGTCATCAATCGTCTCATATAAGAATTGTGGTCCAAAAATAAACAAACTGTCTCGGCGATATTGTCAGGGAGGAGGTTCTGTATCGTTTATGATAGTCAGTCACTTATATTTGATACAGTCTGTTTCTGGCGAAAATTTAACCAATTCGGCGGAAGTAACATTATCGTTTTCTCACCGTCAGTTGATGCTTCATATCCATAAGAGTAAAACCGTCTGTGTCATTTGTTTATTTTTGGAACTCAGTTCTTATTTGACGCGACATTAAATACGTCTATGGGATTCAGAATGGGGGTGGAAAACCGCGAACCAGGTAAACAAACCTAGGATGTGTAAATTACGTCAGACTTCGGTGCTCTATTGTAAAGGAAATACCTCGTCCTCGCGAGTTGTTTCTCTGAAGTTATCTTTGTTCAAGCTAAAATAAACAAAAGAGGATGAAATGGGGATATAGGCACACTGAAGCAGTTAATCTGTGTGCTCGTATCCACCATAGGGCCTAAAGACTCATTAAAAGTAGCTGATATTGTCATTCTTTAGTTTATTACAATTGGCGACTGGGAGGGCCGGCCGGGGTGGCCGGCGGACCACAGCCGCGTGCGTCACTTTGACTCAGACATAACCATAAACAAACCCGATGTGCCCATATATAGGCAGGACCACGGCCACGTCACTCTGACTCAGACATAACCATAAACAAACCCGATGCGCCCATGTCATGTCACTATGACTCAGACATAACCATAAACAAACCCGATACGGCCAAATATAGGCAGGACCACAGCCACGTCACTCTGACTCAGACATAACCATAAACAAACCCGATACGCCCATATATAGGCAGGACCACGGCCACGTCACTCTGACTCAGACATAACCATAAACAAACCCGATGCGCCCATGTCATGTCACTATGACTCGACATAACCATAAACAAACCTCAACCCCATATGCACATATAGGCATGTCACTATGACTCAGACATAACCATAAACTCACCCCCTATGCCCATATATGGTCTTGTGCATATATGGGACCGACCGACTTCAAACCCGGCACGTGCATCGGCAAGGACTCGAGGGAGTGCGATGCCTGCCGCCGAGTCGTTCGCATGCGCGCTTGTCCAGAACCGCCAATCCGACCGATATGTCCATATATGGGTATGCCAATGCCAGGTATGGGCATATATTAATGACATCAGAGATCTCCATATATGTGCATAAAAGGGACACGGGTATACAGACAGATACAGAGATCTCCATATATGGGCAGTGGGCACAAAAGAAACACAGACAGACGGGTACAACGGGCACTCTGACAAAGTCCACGACTCTATAACTCGGACATATTGGTCGGATCGGGGGTGTGACGTAGGCGTGAGGGCCGTGTAGCGGCCCGAACTCTAGTTTCCTTAAAGGTGATATTTTCTTGGGTTATAACAAAAAGTCTTTAGTTAAAAAGATAAAGCTCTATATTCTGATAGTTATTATTGCGTTTTAGTAAACAGAAAAAAGATAATTCAGGTGGTTTGCCAATTTCATCCAATCAGGAGCGAGAACCCATTTATCAGTTATGTGTTCCAGTTCCAATTTTGTCTGCAAATTGTTTAGTTTCATCACTTCCAATTTCACTTGCATATCCTGTATCCTGCATGATCTCTCTCTTAATTAGATGAAATTGAATCCCTATGTCTAAAAAGGTATTTTCTATTTACTAAAAATCTGTATAGACGGATAGACGCCTGTTACTGAACAAACACTATAGCAATGATTACTATCACGATATAGACTTATTTTAACAAAATACATAGATGAATGAATCGCTTACAACACCTTTAAACTCATCAATGTGACATTGCGAGACTGTCAGCTGAAGGCCATGCCATATACTTGGACATATGGCTGTGTAATTACCAGGACAAAAACAGTTAATTATAGCTGATCTCTCACACATTCCAGAGCTGGCCAACAATGCGGCTGTCCTTGGTGGCAGTACTTAGGTCTCGCTCACACAGTGTGTATGGAATGACTGACTCCTCTCTGCTCTACTTCAAAACACTTTTGTTCAACCCCATCCTTGTCCCCCCCCCCCCCGATGCCTGCCATGGGTCCCTAGCTCTTCTTCACACAGTCTCAGCCAAGTTGTGATCTAAGTTCATCTAATTGGTGTAATGATCTCAGCTGTTACTGCAGCCAGCCCTGAGGATGCCGTGGCAGTCCCCATATATGCGGGTCAGAACTCAGAATCAATCCCCCAGAGAGTGTTATTAGATAGAGAAACTGCTGTTTGGTTCATGTGTAGCAGTAGTGTCTCAGAACCTCGCAAGACCAAAAGCCTAATATCTCCCCAGTGGTGTAAAGTAACTAAGTACATTTACTCAAGTACTGTACTTAAGTACAATCTTGAGATACTTTTACTTTACTGGAGTATTTCCAATTGTCTATACTTTTACATCTACTCCACTACATCTCAGAGGCAAATATTGTACTTTTACTCCACTACAAAGATTTGAAAACTTTAGTTACTTTGCGGATATACATTATTACATCATAAAACATACATTAACCACTGTAGCCCTATTTTACACATAGGCTATTTGAAAATAGCAGATCTACATATATATATACTCTTACTTCTACTTTAAGTACATTTTGATACCAACACTTTTGTACTTTTACACAAGTAAACTTTGAATTCCAGACTTTTACTTGTAACAGAGTACTTCTACATTGCCGTATTGATACTTTTACTTAAGTAAAACATGTGAGTACTCTTTCCACCACTTTATCTCCCCCCGTCCAAGGGGGGATTCCGTATTAAGCCTGATTTATGCTGTCAGGGAATTTCTATACTATGCGGTGATGCACGATTCATATTGTACATAGTGTGTATGTATTTGAGTAAATACTCAGACATATGTTTATTGGTCGGTCAGACAGACTAGAATCTAGTATTGCTTCATTACTGTCTGCTTCAACTGCTATATTAAGAGTAATGCAACAAGATGACACATAATGATATCTGGCAGGGGCACACTGACCAGCGACTGGACACTTATGTGTACTGGTCACTAAAGGTCTCTGTTTAATCTATTTAGACCGGGAAAGAATCTGTGTCATTTTTTGATTTTTTTGATTGTTCAAAAATATTTTTTAAAAACATTGTGAAAGTTTGTGCAAATCTTTTTGAATATATATAATTTTTTTAAGCGATTTTAACTCAAATATTTGCTTCTGGGGGTTCAACAAATGTCTTCTAAATCCTACAGTAAAAAAAAATAACTTGTTTCTATATCAGTGGTTCTCAAACTTTTCCATGTCAAGGACCCCCAAAATTGTATGTATTTGGCTGCGGACCTCCATCACAAAATGTTTTGTAATAGGGACCCCCAGAAGCAAAGATTTGATTCAAAAATGTTCCCTTTAAAATATATATATATTCAAATCTTCGCACAAATGTTCAAGATTTAAAAAAAAAATGAATATCTACAAGCTCATAGCGCGGCACTCGGTGCCGCGCTATGAGCTTGTAGATCTGCTATTTTTGAATAGCCAAAGAAATCTTAAAATGACACAGATGCGTTCCCGGTCTTAATGGGTTGAATAAAGATAAGGACATACTAGGACATATTATGATAGCAACATGGATGCTGAGGATGGATGCAGATTAAAACACCTTGTGATTGGTGGGTAAGAATAAACTTGATTCTGTCTGCCTGGATGGGGAAATAATGAGGGTATATAAGCTGAAACTCATCAAAGGAGCTTGCTAGATTAGACCTAGAACCAATGTTGTAACTTTGTGCTAAATAAATAGTGAACATGCAGACTGGTCAGTGTTGCCAGATGTACGATAATTATCGTAATTGTACTATCATTTTACCCTCTGCACGATGTACGATCAATAATTCCAAAAATGCCCAAATGTACGATAATTTTGCCATATCACAAAAAAGTGTGTGAATTTACTAAATTCCCTGGCTGCTGATTCGGGATCCGATTTGGCTTTTCAAAATAAGTCAGGAAATCAGGAAATCTGACCATAGATCTGCACTTGGAGGCATTAAAAACACCGGTCGCGTCTTTCCAGTCCAGTTTTTTTCACTACTTTTATTTATTTAAGGTCCAGGAAGTCGCCTGCTTCCACGCAGCATGTGTGATGCGTTTTTGTCACGTAGCACTCTCAAACAAGGTTGTGTGATTTCTCTTTTTTGGCTGTGTACGATAGTTTCCTTTCAAATATAATACTTTTAAGCCTCCGGTACGATATTTCAACATTTCCCATCTGGCAACATTGAGACTGGTCTGTCTTCATTACTTAAGTGCCTTGCTCCTCTGAGATCCCACCTCAATACTTCGTTGTGTGCCGGTGTTGTTCTCTGTAAATAGCAGGTCCACAAAGCTCACAGCGCGTCACGGTTGTGACACGTTGTGAGCTTGTATATCTGCTTTTTACGGCATGCAACACCAAAAACCGTATGTTTGGCGTTAGTGTCCATTCTCACACGGGATACCTAGCCTAGGTTAGAATCCTGGGCGTTATGTATCGTTGCTGTCCGTCCAAAACAGTTACTTTTCAGGAAATGGCAAAAATATCCTGTGTTCCAATGGATGCAATGTACAGCAGTTATTAGTGGTTAGTTATTCAGTACTTTTTCAAAAACACAGGCAGACTTAACCTCTTTCACTTTCTTTCGCTATTTTTGCAACTTTTGCGCAACACTCTTGTATGATGAAGTACGACATTAATTCACAAAACATAAAAAGTTGAAAAATATGGGCACGGTGTCTGACTGACAGCAATGGTATGTGCAATGCCCTATATATATAATTTTTTTAAGCGATTTCTTTTACTCAAATCTTTGCTTCTGGGGGTTCAACAAATGTCTTCTAAATCCTACAGTAAAAAAAAAAAACTTGTTTCTATATCAGTGGTTCTCAAACTTTTCCATGTCAAGGACCCCCAAAATTGTATGTATTTGGCTGCAGACCTCCATCACAAAATGTTTTGTAATAGGGACCCCCAGAAGCAAAGATTTGAGTCAAAAATGTTCCCTTTAAAATATATATATATTCAAATCTTCGCACAAATGTTCAAGATTAAAAAAAAAAAGGGAATATCTACAAGCTCATAGCGCGGCACTCGGTGCCGCGCTATGAGCTTGTAGATCTGCTATTTTTGAATAGCCAAAGAAATCTTAAAATGACACAGATGCGTTCCCGGTCTTAATGGGTTGAATAAAGATAAGGACATACTAGGACATATTATGATAGCAACATGGATGCTGAGGATGGATGCAGATTAAAACACCTTGTGATTGGTGGGTAAGAATAAACTTGATTCTGTCTGCCTGGATGGGGAAATAATGAGGGTATATAAGCTGAAACTCATCAAAGGAGCTTGCTAGATTAGACCTAGAACCAATGTTGTAACTTTGTGCTAAATAAATAGTGAACATGCAGACTGGTCAGTGTTGCCAGATGTACGATAATTATCGTAATTGTACTATCATTTTACCCTCTGCACGATGTACGATCAATAATTCCAAAAATGCCAAAATGTACGATAATTTCGCCATATCACAAAAAAGTGTGTGAATTTACTAAATTCCCTGGCTGCTGATTTGGGATCCAATTTGGCTTTTCAAAATAAGTCAGGAAATCTGACCATAGATCTGTACTTGGAGGCATTAAAAACACCGGTCGCGTCTTTCCAGTCCAGTTTTTTTCACTACTTTTATTTATTTAAGGTCCAGGAAGTCGCCTGCTTCCACGCAGCATGTGTGATGCGTTTTTGTCACGTAGGACTCTCAAACAAGGTTGTTTCTTACACGAAATACGCATTTGTTTGTGAAAATACATATTTACATGTGTGATTTCTCTTTTTTGGCTGTGTACGATAGTTTTCTTTCAAATATAATACTTTTAAGCCTCCGGTACGATATTTCAACATTTCCCATCTGGCAACACTGAGACTGGTCTGTCTTCATTACTTAAGTGCCTTGCTCCTCTGAGATCCCACCTCAATACTTCGTTGTGTGCCGGTGTTGTTCTCTGTAAATAGCAGGTCCACAAGCTCACAGCGCGTCACGGTTGTGACACGTTGTGAGCTTGTATCTGCTTTTTACGGCATGCAACACCAAAAACCGTATGTTTGGCGTTAGTGTCCATTCTCACACGGGATACCTAGCCTAGGTTAGAATCCTGGGCGTTATGTATCGTTGCTGTCCGTCCAAAACAGTTACTTTTCAGGAAATGGCAAAAATATCCTGTGTTCCAATGGATGCAATGTACAGCAGTTATTAGTGGTTAGTTATTCAGTACTTTTTCAAAAACACAGGCAGACTTAACCTCTTTCACTTTCTTTCGCTATTTTTGCAACTTTTGCGCAACACTCTTGTATGATGAAGTACGACATTAATTCACAAAAAAAAACATAAAAAGTTGAAAAATATGGGCACGGTGTCTGACTGACAGCAATGGTATGTGCAATGCCCGTTGAGTTGTAGGATTGTCAGCAGCACAGCTCTGTCACACAGAGAGGATGAGAAGCTCTCATTCCGTCTGTCCTCAGTCTCTTGTCCTTGGTTGTTCCTACTTGAATCGCTTCCTCTGGAGAAGCGCTATACATCTCAACAGGGACTTCAGATGGTTACCATGGTTACAGGACAGGAGCAGCTCATGCTTGAAAGTTCAAGCTATAGCTTGTCATAGTTTCAAAGGCTTTTGTGTGTGGGGGCGGAAGTGTCTCTCATGAAGTACGCTCACTACACTACAACTGTTTGGTTGTTTTTCTTTTATTTCTCCGGAATTGTACATTGTTGCTGTCGGGCAGAAACCTTATCTCCGTAATTTAACTTTTTGCGCAAATTAATGCCCTACTTGATCATACTGCAGCGTCACTCAAAAGCATCAGAAGTAGCGCCGCGTTTCGAGCTTGTCGATCTGCTACTTTTGCTATTTTTGAATTTGAATCCTGAAAAGTAACTGTTTTGGACATATGAGGTTTCCACCCGGAGAGAGACGATATCATGTATATATATATATTCTTGTCACTGCCAACACCCACTTGTTGTTCTTGGGAGGGAGTAGACAACACATGTGTCCTCCGATAGTTGCCAGCCGCTTCTTTTCACCTGACAGTGAAGCCCCCTATATACTTCAAAATAGTTCAACCGACACCAATCCTTTTTTTTCTTTTTGCTTCAAGAAGGGCTTACCGATCTGAAGAAGGTTCGCCAGAATTCTTGAGTTCTGAACCCCAGACCCCATTCACTGCCTTTGCTAATCTGCCCATATAGCTCAATGAATCTGCCCTACCAAAAGGAGTAAAGGAGTGTAAAACCCTACTCACTTTCAAAACTGCCCTAAAGATACACCTTCAGGAGGCTGCAATTCGAAAATGGCCCCTGTCAAAGTCTTAACCTAAACCCCAAACCTTTCATTTTTTTATTCCTTTGTACATATTTTTTACTTTTCATACCAGTAACCTGTAAGCTGATTGTATGACATTCTGTATAGTAGTGTGTATATCTGTCTGTCTCTTACATGTCATCATGATTTGTGTGCGTGGGGATCTCATTTTAAACAAGCTTAGTGCTTTATGAGCCTTCCAGTTTAGCAGACCTTGTATTGTGAATTTTACTTCCATGTACTGTTGTTCTCATGTCTTACAAAATAAAGTACATCAATCAATCAATCAATCAAAGTGTATACTCCTATGTGATTGTCATGTTACAAAAAAATCCAATAAAAATTATTAGAGTAAAGTACTTGGTTACTCTTCACCACATGATCTAACCGCAGTCTAGTGGGGGCAGGAGAAACTGTCAGGTCTGATGCTTATCCCCCATTCAGGGTTGGCGATGATGGCTTTTTTAGCAAGTTGAGCTGTAGGCCTACTGAAGTGTGTGAAATGCAGAGGTTGTGACAAGGGACAGCTCAATGTCACTCAGTGGAATAATGCAGGAGCCGAAGTGACAACTCTTTTCTGCTCGTTTCCAGGGACTATATTGGGGTCATCGTGGTGTTAGACAAACAACTGCAATGGCAGCCGGTTGAAGGATGGGCAGAGTTTCTCTGCACAGTTTGAGGTTTTTAACATGAACCCTACAGCGACCCTTTTCTGGTCATGTAATAGACAGAGGCTCTCAAACTATGGTTCGGGACCCCAAGGGGGGGTTGCGAGAAGGCAAAGGTAGTGTTGGCACTTTGACAACTGAAAAAAGAACAACGTATCATTCCCATGAAGTCCATTATTTATTTGTAGTCTATACTTATTTGTTTTTAGAAAACAAAGCCTGTGAATGCATTTTTGTTAGATTATTTAATTTTGTTTTATTAAGGGTCTGGCAACAGATATAGGCTTCCATTTACAAATGTGTACAGAAACGCTTTAGCTATCAAACTACATTGATAAGACACAAAATCAGCAGGAATCACAGTGTTGTAAATGTATCCTAATCAATTAGTTAATGGAAACCTATGTCCAAAATCGTCCCTTTTCTATTATTGCTTTTTAAAATAGTGAAAATAGCCGATCTACAAGCTCACAAAAAAATAAATAATGCAGATCTGTGAGCTCGTAGATCGTAAATTTTGATGAAGTGGGGCATTAATTTACGAAACAACCATGAAAAGTTGAAATATTAAGGTTTCTGCCCGAAAGCAACGAATTATGCTTTTTTGAACATCTTTGAAAACTTTTTTTTTTTGAACCCCTGTAATAGGAGAACATTCGGGAGAAATAGCATCATCACGTTGTGAGCTTCATCGGCTATTTCTGACGCAGAGATTCATTTGGTATAGAATGGATAGAATAATCTAGTTTCGATTTTTTTGTCACTGTGTATTTGCACATACGTGAAATCTGTCCTCTGCATTTACCCATCCTATAACTACTACAGTAGGAGCAGTGAGCATCCATTCTACAGCGCTCAGGGAGCAATTAGGGGCAATGAGAGGTCTTGCTCAGGGACACACGCCGACACATTGCTGGCCTCTGGGGGACACCATGACAGAGTACAATTCATCCTTCTTCCTTTTTCTGGTCAAGCTTTCAGCTAAACACTTGTTGACGTGACACCAACTGAATTTCAACTAGGTCGAGCACTGCTTTGAATGCAGGCAGAAAATATCTGCCCTTGACTGTCCTTTAACCCAGTGGTTCTCAACCTGTGGCTCGGGACCCCCATATGATTCTGGGGGTGTCCCCACAAACTATACAATAAAAACTGGTCAAACAATGGCCAAATTATCAAATAATATAAGAAAGAGGCAAACATGTTGAAAATAGCCGATCTACAAGCTCACAACGGCTCGCGTTGTCTTGTAAGGCGTCTCTTGTAAGGCCAAGAGAGAACCACTGCTTTGTAATGCCTTTGGTGCACTTTCGTTTTGTCCCTTCTTGAGCACCAGCACTCCTCGGATGGTGTGCTGACTTTTGATCTGTTCTCTCTAAAGTGCTCATTATTCACCAAATGTAGCACCTCGGAGGAACGGTCCTATCGGACAATCTGTCTTTTAAACCAGTGGTTCACAAACACTGGGTCGAGACCCATTTGTAATGTATTGTTGATTTCTCATGTGTGTGTAATCTTTTTCTGTAATCTCGACAGCATTGCAAATGAGGGTGAGCCTCAATGGTCTTTTCGAGAATAAATAAAGGTTTCAATCAATCAATCAATTTGTGGGTCGTGGACCCATTTTTATGGGTAGCGAGTAAATATTCCTTAATTTTCAGTTTCCTACGTTTAGTTTTTTAATTGTTATTAGTTCAATACATTTCAAAACATTTCCCCCCCAAAAAATCACAATATTTAATAAATGAATTGTGTTTTTTTTAAGTACTGAAAATAGTTTTTTTTTTTTACAATAGTTTGGTTCCCGGCCCGGGGAGACATCAAATGTATCTTTTGGGTCTTGAGCTAAAAAGTTTGTGAACGACTGTTTTAAACTATCATGACTCATGATTGCTATTTATGCTATTTTCAAAGATTTTAGTACTTTTATTTTTGGTACTTTAAGTACAAGTTGATACCAATACTTTTGTACTTTTACTCAAGTAAATTTTTAATTCCGGACTTTTACTTGTAACGGAGTATTTCTACATTGCAGTATTGATACTTTTACTTAAAGTAAAACATTTGAGTAGGCTACTTTTTCCATCACTGCCCATTTCCCATGCAGACAGGATCTGGTGCGGTCCGTCGCCATGCAGGCGTGTTGTGGTCGGCTGGGGGCCTCAGCGCCAGATACAGTAAAAGGCCCCCATGTGTATCGGAGCAGTGTAGCGCCGCGGGAGGGAACAGAGATTGAGGTGGCAGGACTGTTTGTTAGCCGCATGTTGCACAAACAACTCCACGCTCCCTGCTGTGAAGTAGACTCGGCCCTGTTGTCGAACGCCCGGCTTGACGGAGAGACGAGCGGAACAGTGGAGAAGGGGAAAAACAGATGGAGAGAAGACTAGACAACAAAAATCATCATACTGTGTGGTAACTGGAAATGTCAGTGTGTGTTCAGCTAATACTGGGACCAGTGTGGCCCCATTACGAACCTCTCACTCCGCTATACAGCTCCGAGATGAGGTTCCACTGCGAGCTCTACCGGAATCGGTGGAGCAGCCGCAAAGGGTCCGTGGATTACCCTTTTGGTTCGCTCACGAAACAACCGTTTAGCTTATTTAGTCAGCATGTGGCCATGTTTTCCCATTGGGTTGAATACCTCTCAAACATCTGTACAGTTTGGAAAGTACTTTTTTTTTTTTTTAAAGCATTACCACACCATTTATTACAATGGGGATTGATTGATTGATTAATTGAAAAGACGAGCAAGATAATCAAATTATAGCCAGAGAAAGAACAGCAAGTGGTTTGATTCCTGTCTAAGCTGACCTGTTAGAGGGGTTAAGTGCTACTTGAGTAGAGCCGGGCTTAAATCCTGTCCAGACAGATGGCAGTGCCACCCAGTGAGGAGCCACACCCACATTGGGTAGAAACCTTGTATCTCCCAGGCGGCAAGGATGCTCCCCGGGATATGAAGCCAATAAGGAAGTGCTATTTCCCCCCCCTGCTGGCTGCAGAATAATTACCACGCCATTCATTACAATGGGGATTTGACCGGACTTTACAGAACCAGAATCGTTTTCGTGCCCATCGTATCATTATTTCCACAGAAGAAAGAAAGGGAAGCAGAAGAGGAGGTGGGGTGGGTGGGGGGGGGGGAAGGGGGGAAAGGAGATCAAACAAGAAAAAACTAATAACAAATTATCTACATATTTACATAAAATATAAAGATGCGTGAGCATAGCAGCAGATGGATACTGCGCATGATATACTTAATGGACCTTATACTGTAGGTGCTAGAAAAAAAACACAAAAAGACAAGTCAGTGCGTTGTACATGGGATTAAGGTGCAAAATGTCAATGCGTGTCGACCGCATAATCCACATAAGGTAGACTGACACTGGTGTAATCCGCAAGTAGGTCATACACTAATCATTGTCATAAATACTTTATGCTTTCAGTCGTTGCACAAGAATGACGTGCAAAAGTAGCGAAAATAGCCTATGTATTGAAGGTGAAAGTGATTAAGTTTGTCTGTGGGTCTTGAAACCAATGAAAAGCATTAACAAGAGCATGTGAGTAAATAATTACTATTGGAACACAGGTTCTTTTTTTCTGTTCCATTTCCTGAAACGTCACGGTTTTGGACATACAAGGTTTCCACCTGACAGCGACGACATACGTCATTGCCACCAGAAGCAGAGGACCAGACTACCCGCGGTGTTGCCACCTGTGCTGTAACACGCAGCATAATTAAAGTTTATCAAGAAAACCCTTCGCTCATCACTGACTCATTTTTCCCCGGCATCCCTAGAGCTCCCCTCAGCCAGCTAGAGAGAGGTGAGGCTCTATGCACAGCAGCCATATTGGAAAGAAATTGGGCCTCTTCCTTACTTCCTTCACAGGTTTTACCAATGATACTAATGGAGGCGTGTTCCATTTCATGTAGCACAGTGGTTCTAACCTTTTAATTTCAAGGACCCCCATAACTCTGAGAGTGTACAAATGGAACCAAATGGACCCTTACAGGTCCATTTGGTTCCATTTGTACACTCTCAGAGTTGCACACCTTTAAAGCCCCCTCAAGGAACCATGAGGGTCCCTGGACCACACTTTGAGACCCACTGGTGTTGCAGAGTGTTTCCAGTGAGCCAAAATGCACAATATCAACACCCTGACTCTGTTGAATGGAAGCCTTAGTATCATTGGTAACACCTGTGAAGGAAGTAAGAAGAGGCCTAATTTCTCTCCAAAATGGCTGCTGTGTGTGCATACAGCCTATTGAAGTTATAATCTCTCACACTCTCCTTCAATCTTTTTTTTAATACTTTATTGTGTCAAAACTAATAATATAATACATCAGACATGTTGACACACACGTTTGTGTTTGCATATAGGCTATGTAAGACCCTACACCTTTACAAAAAGGGGGGAAAATGGGATACAATAAAATAAATAATAAATGCTTTACATTTATATATAGCACTGACGAAGGTCCTAGGACTGAAACGTTTGCTTTTTTAAATCACTTTGAGCACCGAGCACACCATGAGCATTTAAAACAAAGAAAATATATTTTTTATCAAGTCTGTCTCAGGAGTTTTCCTTAAATCTTTTTCTACCAGTTATCCTTTATATTTTTGAGACCACCGCACCTGCAGTCAACCTTGACCAAAGGACAAAGAAGGGCGCAACAGTTTTCCCTGTTCATTTATATACCCACATACAAATCATGTATAAGGGGAAAATAAAACAAAGAATAATAAATTCATACAAAATAAAAAGGGGGGAAAAAGTTCAGTCACTCGATGGCGGCGCATGTCAAAAATATCTAGAGTGGCAGATTTGAGCCCGTTTGTGTCACGTGCCGAAAATAGCTGTTCCACAAGCTCACAAACCATTAGGGATGAGAAAATGTATACTAGAAAGCATGAATCGGGCTAAATCTTGATTTATACCAGTTGTACGATGGTGTCGCGTCAGCAACACCTTGTGAGCTTGTAAGTCGGGTATTTTGGGCACCAAGTAAATCACGGTGAAGTTACAGTGATACACTGACAACAGCCGATCTAGAAGCTCACAGCGCGCTGTGGGTGCGATATGTTGTGAGCTTGAAGATCTGCTATTTTTCGGCGCACGGCACTGTCATATGACGGAGCATGAATTAAGCATTAATACAATTGTGTATTGTCGTCGCACAACACCATCATACGGCAAAGTATGACAGGCTTTAAGTTCTTTACTATACGATTCCCAACCTGTGGGCCATGGGACCACTGGCGGGCCATGAGGATATTGCAAGTGGGCCGCCAAATAATTGGCAAAACAAGGTTTTATGATAAAACATGTCATGGTATTTCTTTCTTTAAAACCGTTTGTTTCATAGTGATTCCGATAAATAGGAGCTTAAACATTATGTTCCATTGAACCGAGCCGGAAAACACAATCAATTGATTGATCATTAAAATAAACTGAAAATGCATGCGGCCCACCCATCTGACCACTTAACATGGCAGCCGAATGGCTGATTCAAGATTTTCAAGTGGGCCCTGATCCGCAACCACTGCTTTCCACATTGCTTTTTCTCTTGTAATTCACTTTCCTTGTCTTTTCCCTATCTCCACCTGCATTTCCTTCAATGATTCCATCTTCTTCCCCCCCCCCACCAGAAGCTGACCGCTTGCCGAGCGGTTAGGCAACGGAAATACAAAGATATTTTCAGCATTCCAAAAGGAGAGATTTTTATATTTTTCAGCTATGACTCATCTCATGTCGATGGATATCGAGGGGTTAGATATTGATCTAACCCTTGCTTTTTCTTGGCTCACTTCAAACACGCACGCGCACGCACACGCACACGCACGCACGCGCACGCACACACGCACACACACACACACACACACACACACACACACACACACACACACACACACACACACACACACACACACACACACACACACACACACACACACACACACACACACACACACGCACGTGCACAGTCTGCACACTCTTCCTATTTTCATAAAGCTGCACCATCTGCTTGATTTTGGAAGTGTTACTCACACTTAAAGATGCTGCATATTAAAGGAACAGAAGGACATGGGTCTTTGTGACCCATGTCTGGACCTCCTGGACCTCAGCCTAACTGGGATGCTGTTGGTTATATGGACACATAGGATCAACATTAGAAGGACCAAAGGAGTCATTTCAGGAAGAACTAGGGGGTGGCAAAAAAGGCTCACATAGACTTAAGCTCTAGTCTGAAAAAGAAAATAGCTGATCTTCAAGCTCACAACCCAAAATCGGATTAATTTGTAGACGCAAACAAAAATTACGTTCAGAGGTTGGAGAAAATATTCATAAAAGAACAGAATTTGAGGTTAAATTCGAGCACTAGGGACTTTTGTTATCATACACTGTGTAAACAGTCCAAGGTAAATAATCTTATCTTAACAACATGAACCCATATAGCGTCCCTATTCTGGGCATGTCGAAGAGATTAGTGTAGAGCGGAAGAATGGAGCGGGCCAACTATAGACCCCTGAGGGACCCTGGTCAACAAGTATAGGTTAGTTCTCAACCTTTTTGGGCCAATATATATTCCAAGAAATGTTTATTAAAAACAAAGACAGTGATATAATTTAAACATGACATGACTGTCATTAATATGACTTAATTTTAAACCAAGTACTGATCATATAGATAAACATTTTAGATGTATTTTAAGTTTTCACGGGGAAATGCTTTTCCGGAAATTCCGGGAAAGCATCTGTCATTTTAGATTTTAGCGATATATGATTGCATGTGTCACGATTTTTCAAAAATAGCAGATACAAGCTCATAGCTATATAGCTATGAGCTTGTAGATCTGGTATATTTGAAAAATCTTTGAATATGTATTTTTTAAAGCAAACATTTTTAGTCACCACCACTGTTTTTAAAAATGTCTGTCACGGTAATGAACATCCTCAAATTACTCTTCCTCCTCCGGCCTTCGGTTTGTCTTGCTCATTACTGACCCTCCCTTTCTCTCTCATTACAGTGATTTTGACTTCCAAATTACACTGCACTCCTTTGGTCTCACAGATGGGGAGCCTAAATCTCCATGCCTACTCCTGCTATTCCAGACCAACCGTTTGATTTATGCGTCGTTGTAAGACCGAGTCTCACACGCTGAAAATAGCAGATCTACAAGCTTTCAAGGCGTTGCATCATAACGTGTTGTTGTGAGCTTGTAGGTACGCTATTTTATAAACTTGAGTATAAATCACATGCCCACTCTATCAATTAGCATCATCACCACCAGCCGTATGCATTTGTACCACTCAGCCTCTCTGAGGAAACAAGCCATCCATCCTCCTTTCATTTCCAAAATATCTGACTCATAAAACCCCAGAACTAATGGGAGACAATTTAATGAGGTGCGCAGACAAAAGGCAAGAGACTGATAAAAACAAAAAAATATATAAATATATACATATTTGTGTATTTTACCATGTCAGGCAGGTGATCATGATGAAAAGGGATTCTCATTAGTGTTTAAAACTAATTGGAAGCATTTTGGCAGCCTGGCTTCAATTATCGGTGGTTTCCTCCGTTCTGGGCACCCTGGTGCCCATTAAAAGAGAAAGAAAAAAGGAGACTCTCTTCACACAAATGAATACTCATGGGAGCTTCCCGAGACAGTCTCCACTCTGTGCTGAGCCGAGCAGCATATTTTCGGTCCCCGCTATTGGCTGGCCCTTCCTAGCCTCTCTTTTCCGTGTTGTCTTTGGGGAGGACAGGGGTCACATTCAGGGTTAGTTTATCCTCAACAAGCTCGCTTATTGTTGTTGTTTTCCCCCGTGTGACAAATGGACTGCAGACCCAGCCGAACCAGTCCACGATGTAGGTCAATCAATAGATAGATAGATAGATAGATAGGTAGAGGGTCCGCCTCGGGCCGAAAATAGCCGATTGACAAGACCCCAACGCGTTGCGTCCGCGACTTGTTGGGATCTTGTAGATCGTCTGTTTCCGGTATGCGCCGAAGCATAAGTTAGAGATAAGCACCTCCGGGAGTATATATACAGACACTGTCTTTTCTCGGGCCTCATCATTCAAGGCTAAAACAAAGGACAGCAGTGTGGAGGTCACAGAGCGAGGAAGGGTCATTAGTCACCGCTGAGAGTTGTACGTGTCTGCACATCTTCATGTAGCTATGCCACACACACACACACACACACGCACACACACACATACATATGCAAGCACGCACGCACGCACACACACACACACACACACACACACACACACACGTGCGCGCAGACACACGTATTCCACAAAGGATGGGAAATGGACAAAAGCTAGTTGTATATTCTGATAGCAGTCATTGCTAGTGTTTGTTCACTTACAAGGGTCTCCCCATATCTCTAGCAATTTAGTAAACACAAAATTCATTTTCAGTTCGGGATACCAACTTTATCTAATCAGGAGAGGCAGCTCATACATGATACAGGATAAACAAACGATGCGTATACTGTAGCTTGCGAGCTAGTTCAGGCAGATACACTCGAGAGGTCTAGCACTATGTGGGCGATGTACTGTATGTGACATGTCAAGCAGCAGACCAAATTGGTGGTCCATTAAAGCTCACCTCATTCATTGTACTTCCTCGTGGCTGTCAATGCCATTGAATGTTGTATGCGCTTTGTTTGCTCCCACCACCACCCCAGCACCCCCAATACGCTCTGCTTTCCCTAAGGGTTCAGTTTTCCCCTGGGGGGGGGGGGGGTTGTTATAGATGTATAACTCCCTGCTGCTAAACGCCAAGATCAAATATAATATTCACATTTTATAAATAAAAATGTTCTCAAGCTATTGGTGTTCCCAGTCTATTCGTGAGTTGATCTGACTGTTGAAGTGAAATTGGAGGTGCTGAAACAAAAATATGAGCTGACAAATTTGTAACTGGAACATGGCACCATTGAAGCAGATAAATGATCTTTGTGGGGAACTGGAGAGATGGGGAGACCCCTGTAACGGGGGTCAATGACTGATTACTATCAGAACATAGAGATTAAATCTTTTAACAAAAAGGTTTTGTTAAAAAAAGAAAAAAAGAACAATAATCAGCATAACAAAAATTAAATAAATAAAATAAGTGAAAGCTAAATAAAAAATTCAACAAAACAAAAATTAATATTAGTTTATAATAGGAGGTGTATATGGTGGGAGGGGAACACCAAAGTCATATCTTTTAGACCATAGGACCCAGGGGTCCTTGAGGGGGATCCAGGGGGTCTCCAGCAAAATGAGGAACAGTTTAACCACTTCAACCCTATTTAATACTTACCTACAAGCTCACAACAGCTTGTAGATCAGTTATTTTAAGAACATGTAAAAATATATAAATATATATGTATGTATATGAAACAACACAAATCTTATCTTATGGGGGTCCGTGGCACAAAAATATGTTCCGATGGGGGTCCATGGCCACATGCACATCAATTTGGGGGTCTTTTTATACATGAAAAAAGTTTGAGAACCTGTCGTAGAGTCAACAATCCTGTGAGACATCAAGAAGTCTCCTCAAATTATTGAAATAAGTTAGCAGGGGGCCCCAGGTAGACATAAATCCACCTGATGGACCCCCATAGCGTACATTTAATTTTCTCCAGGCTTAAGTAGAACATCACATCCTTCAGCAGAGGCCTGGGTTAGGGAAGAATGATGAGTTCAAATCTAAAAGGATTCTCCTCCGTGCCAGTAATGACATAAAAGCAATACCACTCTGAGCTTCTTTATTATAAGTCAGATTTGCACGGAGCACACCAAAGATAGCTAAGTAATTACAGACAAATTATCTTTATCTCAATCACAGCATTTTTTACGTTTTCATCTGCATTGAAGAAGTAAACCGTGCCGTCAGTGATGGAAGAAGTACTCACATTTGTTTTACTTAAGTAAAGGTATACCACGAGTAAAATTGACTTGAGTAAAAGTATAGACATCGAAATATACCAAAAGTACCAAAAGTCAAAACGTAGAATGTCCCTTTTCACAAGTTTTCAAAATGTATGAAAATCTATTGAAAATAGCCAATCTACTATACAAGCTCATAACGCGCCGCATTGCGACGCGTTGTGAGCTTGTAGATCGGCTATTTTCAAATAGCGAAGTAGGCCTATATGTAGGGCTGAAGTGGTTAATGTATGTTTTATAATAATAATCCAAATCTACCAAGTAACTAGTATGCTGTCAAATAGTTGTAGTACAATATTTGTGTGGGAGACAACACCTTGGAAAACGTGCCTACCTTGGCAGTCTTCTTTCGACAAGAGCTGTCATTGACGCTGAGATTCACCAAAAATCGGGACATCCAGACAAAGACCAAACTCCTTGTCTGTAAAGCAGTAGTTCTGCCCACTCTGCTCTATGGGGCTGACAGCTGGACCACCTACGGCAGATATCTGAAGGCCCCATATGGAGCAATACCACCAGCGATGTCTCCGCAAGATTCTCAGGATCAGTTGGGAAGATAGGCGAACTAACATCAGTATCTTGAATGAAGCCAACATCCCCAGCATCACCACAACCGTTATTCGGCAACAGCTGCGATGGACAGGCCATGTCATCCGCATGCCTAACAACCACCTTCCAAAACGAATGCTGTATGGTCAGCTGATAACAACATTAAAACATACCTGAGAAATTGCTGCTTCAACCTCAGCAACTGGGAGGAGGCTGTCCTCCAGAGAGATAGGTGGAGCAGGATGATCCATGAAGGCACAGCGCACCTAGAAAAGGACCTCCACCGAGCGGCAGAAGCAAAGAGGCAACAGAGAAAGGAGAGATCTACCACCAAAACAGCTACTCACAACACCACCACCATGACAACCACTTACATATGCCCCCACTGCAATAGAGACAGTGGATGAAGGATCGGCCTCTACAGCCCCTTGAAGACCCACAGATGACCAGACCCACCGACAGGAGGACAATCATACTCGTTTCGAGTGATCGCCGATGATATGTCTGTATTCTTTTATTAATTAGTTTATTGTGATGTTATTTTTCTGTACCTGCTGTGATGCTGTGCTGTCTATATAATATATAAAGGTATCTATCTATCTATCTATCTATCTATCTATCTATCTGTCTGGTTTAGAGGGACTGAAAGGGACTGTTGAGATGAGTAAGTAAAGTTTCAAGGAGTTTGTCTTGCTCACTCAAATAAGAATGTCCAGTACCTTTCATGAAATCCGTCAGAGCGGAAGTAAGAATCCAACAAAATAAAGACGTTGGCTTCGATGCTTACACACTGTTCTCTCCAACAAATCTCATGAGCGATGATACTGTGTGACCCCCAAACACACTTTGATGAAAAATAACCTGGAACAGTGTTTCATTTGAGTGTGTGTGTGTGTGTGTGTGTGTGTGTGTGTGTGTGTGTGTGTGTGTGTGTGTGTGTGTGTGTGTGTGTGTGTGTGTGTGTGTGTGTGTGTGTGTGTGTGTGTGTGTGTGTGTGTGTGTGTGTGTGTGCGCGCGCGCGTGCGGGTGCGTGCGTCCGTGCGTGCGTGCGTCTACATGGATGTCAATAGGTTGTTGGTTCATTTGAGGAAAAGATGATCGATTTTGCTCTTTTTTATTGTTTTTGTTCACCTGCCCAGGGACTACAGTACTGTACATAATGGTTCCTCATACATATAAAACTAAGAAACAAAAACTTAACAAAACAGATAAAAATAAAACCTAAAAAGTTGAAATGATTTGGTGTTGTTCGTGCTGGAACCATGCATGGATAAAACTTAAAATAAAATTCATAGTGCAGTCATTCAAATACAAAAAAAAGGAGAATTATATAAATATGCCTATTGCTTGAGGGTGGCCAAGCAGCAAGTCTAATACTAATGTTTTATTAATGCCCCATGAATATAAAATAAAATATGCAGGGTCTTATGTTTTGACCATGTCACAGTCCGTTTGTCAACTGTGACAAAAAAGCAGCTTGTGGGTGTTTGTGTAAATTCTTCTAAAGCATTTATATTTATTCCCTGCCCCGGGAAAATAGATTCATGTTCTTCACATGGTCCTTCTGACCTCTTTATACCCACAGTTTAAGCATTTAGCAAACACTTAAATCCAGCAAAAGTGAAAACACATTAATGCAGCGTAATATTCACGTTCATGACAAGAAAAACATTTTTGGCCAAATTAATCGTACAAAAATAATGACCCCAGTATGTAGAGACCTTAAAGTAAATGGATTCAATGACTAGTAGGATACCTAGTAAACATAAACATCAAACCTAGATCTGTCTAAACCAGTGATTCCCAACCTGTGGGCCGAGGTCCATTGGTGGACCGTGAGGATATTGGAGTTGGACCCATTATAAATGGTAACATAATAAGATTGTATTGATAGTATAACATTAATATAAAAAGTTATAATAATGTTAAAAAGTCTATTTTTTTCTTTAAACCTTTAGATATGACTTTGATATGACTTTTTTTTTAATTTTTTATACCGATAAATAGGAACTTTACGTTGGTTGATAAATTGATCCAAGGAACACAATCGGTCGATTGATTATTAAAATGCACATGCTCTCAAAATGTCGATTCCCTTCCCCTGCATGTAAAGTACAGTATAGGATGTGATGTGATGTCACAGTGGCTAAAAGAATGACTGGCTGCTGAACAAACTGCTGAACAAGCAGTGAGCGCTGTCAGTGTCATGACAGTGTTGGTGACACTGACACAGGCAACGGCGTCACATTGGAACGATCACTTTATGTGACAGGGAACAAACTCCGTTGCCGTCTCACTGGCACTATCACTTCATGTACAGTAGATATGAATGTGAATGTACCCAATTCCCACACATTTAATATATTATCGTTGTGTCGGGCAGAAACCTGGTATCTCCATATTTCAACTTTCTACGTTTGTTTTCGTAAATTAATTCCCTACTTCGTTATGCAACAGTGTCACGCAAAAGCAGCTTGTATAATGTGCTAGTTTGGATCGTTTTGAATATTTTTTTTACTTAGAATAACAGGTGTTAAGTCAGTGGGTTTTATAAATATTGAACCACTGAGCCTGTGACTAAATAATAACTACATTGGATCCATTGGAACACTGTTATTTTTTTCCTGAAAAGTAACAGCTTTGGACATACAAGGTTTCCATCCGGACAGTCGATATACCTCATATCTGCTGCTAAGTGTCTCTTCGTTGCACAAGAGACTGAGGTACCCTGCCTTATTTCTATTTTAGAGTAGGCTACAAACCTGAAGATTTTTTGTTCAATGTGACATTTTCTTTTTTTTATGATTATCATTTGATACTGCAATTCAAGGAAATGAATTCACCCACTGTTTTACACCTGTAAAGTTGTGATGTGATAATAAACTTGAAGTTTTGACCTTCTAGACTTTAAGTTTGTTTTATTTTGTGAGTAGTACTCCTCAGATTGTGTATTCCTGCCAGATCTTGTGGTTTTGATCTTGTGCCTGTCTTTATGCATATGGGATTTTTGCCTGCCCGTATTTGGACTGCTTGCTATGCATTAAACTGATTGCGTTCTGATCTGCTCTTGTATCCGGTTGTCTTGCATTTGGGTCCAACTCCCCTGACTGCATTTCTGACTCGCAGGCTAGGCCAGTGGTTTTCAAACTAGTTAAAAATCTAAAGCACACCTATAGTGAAAAGCTCAAAATGTTTGAATATTTTAGCAAATAAATAAACCAATACAAATAATGTCACCTGCCCAAAATAGGGATGCCAGGTTGAAAGTGGTTCAAATCTATACATTTTCAGGGTATAGAACTGTTTGTGTAGTTGTACATATTTATTATTTAGCAATAATATAGTGTGGTTGTCACACAATCCCAAAGCTTGTGTCATGACACAAGCTCTGTGGCTCGACACGCCGTTTGGGATCCACTGGTCCAGGACACTTGGATCATTGGTCAGGGTGTTGTAGGGAGGACAGGGTCAGACATCCTGTGTTATTGGGAAGGGGTGTAGGGGTGGATCATGTCCCATTCGGGCCCCTCGGCTGTGGAACTCACTGCCCGGGGACCTCAGGCAGGCAAACTCAGTGTCCTCTTTCAAATCTCTTCTAAAAACTCACCTCTATCACACAGCTTTTTCTTAGATTATGAACAGTTGTACTATTTATGCAATTAATGTCTTTTGTAAATCACTTTGTACAGTAACTTGTTTTTTAAATACAGTTATGTCCTGAAGCTACAGGGGTGCCATGCCCACAATCCTTGGGGTCAATTCTCTTCTATTCTGTGGTCATTATGATGACCTAGGGTTAGATTCTGAGCTCTAATGGCCTTCAGGTCCCCAGATATAACACAGAGACGTGCATTCCCGATCTGCTTCTGACCAGGAACACGCTTCTGTGTTAATTTCTGCCAATAAAAACAGTTGTTTCACAGCGGAATGTCATTTTACCACCTCGTTTTTAACGACATCCATAGGAACAACTTCAATTTGCGATACGACCTCCGAAAATAGGTCACAAATACCTTCATTACCTTCAATACCTTCATAGCCCGAGTGAAGGTATTGACCGAGTCCGACACCAAGACCAAGACCGAGACCCGAGCTACATTGATGGGTGAGGTCACAGATGGGGCTGACCCTTGACCTTCCTCTGATTGAAGAGCTGTGAACACCTGGGGACCCAGTGAAGCATATACACCCCTTGCACATCTCTGTGAATGTGTTGTTTGATTCCACAGTGAAGTTTAAATTGTTTGTCCATTATTGATGCTGTCATCCTCCCCATATTATTCCCACCAAGTTATTGCTTGACATCAGTTATTCCTTCCCTGCAGCGACCCTGTAAGGCAGCTAGAATTGATAACATAGTCTCTGTAGTAGTAGCTTGCATTGGCTAGAATGTGTTTTCCATATTCATACCTGAGTCAGTCAGTGAAATAGCACACTAATCTAGGCCCAACCGCTAGGCCAGCGGTTGACAACCGAGGCACACTGGTGTACCGTGAGACTTTTGGGACAATCACACATTATTATTGTCAAACTATACCATTTAAAATATATATATATTTATTTACTATATCACTTTTACTCATTTCACGAGGCAATTTCTTAATTTTTTTATAATTTTTTATCCCACAATTTTGTAACCCATTTTTCACCCATGCAGTGCCAATTGCCTAAGCATGTAATCATGGGCTCTACTCTCCCTCTGCCAACCTGGGGAGAGCCCCGAACTGAGCTCATGTTTCCTTCAATGCATGACGAGTGATTTCTATACCTTAAAAAAATATAGTATATTTTCCCGTCCCTATTTCGAGCATGGCAAACATTTGAAATTATTATTATTGTAATAATGTTTTTTTTGCAGAAGTCGCAGTAGCAGATCCGCTGTTTTGGTGAGGAATACATGTGTCTACCTTGAGATTGACTTGCCTATATTGGTTTTCCTTGGGCACAAAAAGTTTGAAAAACACTGCTCCAGGCTATCATTTGTGTGGACATGAATCTGGCATGCACTTTTAAATGTCAACAAGCTAGATCAATACATGTTGATATTTAGTTTAAGCCAGCTTCCCAAATTTAAATCCTAGTCACTGGATGCCACAATCCCCAAACTCCACGGAATAAGTTTGAAGAGCAGATTTTCCTCCAGTGTCTGAAAGGGACTCAAACGGTTTCAAATGGTCTCCTTCTAATGAGTGCAGAGCATGTGTGTGATGGCTTGGCTCTCCCATGTGGCGAGACCTTTTCAGAGATACACTTCTAATTAGCATTTAGCACGCCCGACCTGCCACCATGGCACAATGATATTCTCTCTGTAGTCGCCCTGTGGTGATGGGGTGCATGATATTTGCCTACTCGGGCTATTGAACGGGGCTCTGTGTTTGCCTTCTGCGGTCATGTGTGGAGAGACGGCGGCCGCATCGCATGTCGCCGCTGTCGGGTGGAACCCTTGTAGGCCTACAGTATGTCAAAACTGTTACTTATCAGGAAATGTGGAAAAAAATTACATACAATACGGTAGGTTCCAATGCATTCAATATACTGTTGTTATTATTTAGTCACAAGCCCCTGTTAATACTTTTCATTGGTTTAATATTTATAAAACCGCTTTCATTTTCACTTTTTTCCCCACAAACTAGACTGTTGGCCTACTCGGGAACGATGCAAGTTGGAAATGCATTCCCCACCCAGCAATAGCCGTTGTACCCATTGACAGACAGTACCCGTTGTATGTCTGTCCTTGTCCCTTGTATGCCCATATATGGAGATCCCTGGTGTCATCAGTATAATTATGCCCATATATGGACATATCAATCGGATCTGCAGTTCTGTACAACCTGATCTCTATAATATGCCTATATATGGGATTATCAAGTGGTTCTTGACATCCGCCTATCCGACCGACTTGGTCACCGCACCGCACTCCCTCAGGTACTCGGTGTCACACACAGCGAGTTTGAAGTCGGACGGCCGGACGGTTCATCCCTGATGTCACCAGTATATGCCCAAATATACAATATACATACTGGACGGATTGGTGGTTCTGGACAACCGGATCTCCATGTATGCCTATATACAGTATGGACATATATGGCTTGAAACTACCTCGCGTCCTCAGTGACGCGCAGGCCGAGTTTGAAGTCGATCGGTCAGGTGGGTCTGGACTACATGAACTACGGATATGCATGCACACATACTGTACAGTATGAGATTTTGCTCATTTATTATAAAAGTAGCAAAAATAGCACATCTAAAAGCTCAATCACATCACGACATTTTTGCTACTTTTGTGCAACACTCATGTAGTAGGGCATTGATTTTTGAGGAGGAGGTAAAAGCTGAAATATGGAGATACAAGATTTCTGCCCAACAGCAATGATACTTGGCATCTAGGGCCTCAGGTTCTGTGGGTGGGTCAGGCCTGCAGACGGGGACTGGGGTGGAACAGTGGCGTTGTTGACATTCACACACATCTAAAGGTTGGCAAAGGGCAGACCGAGGACCAGTTGTTTGCTTGAGGGCACTGAAGTCTCTTGGCAAGAGTCACAAGTCCTGGGCTGAATATCAAGCAGTTTTCCTATACAGTTTTATAGAAATGCTTGTTGAATTGAGTGACTGCTGGGAAAGGTGAACAATGAAGTGTTTCCAAGCAAAGCGGCTTACAAAATATAGGGTGTAATGTTTTGGGGGCCATAAGGTGACACCTCTGGCAACACTTTCTATCAAGGTGACAATGGTCAGAGTGAGGCATTAAGGTCTGGCCACATTGGACTGTTAAACACTTTAATTCTGGTGTCCCTATGTTGGGCATGCATGTCATTATAAGTGAAAATGTAAAAAAAAAAAAAAAAGGAAAAAAAAGTAGAAGAAAGAAAGAAAAAGTCTATGGTGTCCATTGCGACAGGGAGCTCTACACAGTGGTTCTGCACACGAAATAATAGGACATTTAAAATGCATGCAGTTGAAACACTTTTTCATAAAATTAAATTAGGATTCATTTTAGGCTATATTTTGTTATTGGACAGAGAGGGAATAACTCTATTTGCAGATATTATGTCTCATACTTTCACTTGGGACAAAAGGCTATCAGCTTTCTTTTTTGTAGAGGAATCGGCTGTTCTACATTTTGTTAAATGTCGTGACACTCATTGTGACTCATCTTTCAAAGGAAATGAGAATGTGGAGGAATATTAGAATGCTCCATCTGAAGTAGGACCTATCAGATATGTCTATTTATGAGCTATTGTTGATTTTTTTTCCCCTCAACACAAGACAAGTCTATAGTTTGTTAATTTTTTACAATGTAGGCATCTTACAGATTTTTTTTTCAATGATGTTGACAAAGTATGTATATCGCAGCTGTGAAATGTCCCAATTATCCTTCCTAAATCACCATAATCGCATTCCCTTCTGTTACAGTAGCATCAACAACAGCAGAAGGTGACCAATTAAAGAGTTATATAAACTGGAAATAAAAACTAAACTTCTCTTCATGTCAACAATACAGCAAAAGTGGACTACGTTCTTTCTTTATTGTCTCAACCAAAGAGACAATAAAGAAATGCGCTTTTCAATGGTTACATTTCTTTTTTTTTTACCAACACACAGACGTAAAGGGTGTTCAATAGCACTGATTTATGGAAGAAAATGCAAAAGCTTCAAAATGGAGTTAGCTGGTTTCTGCCCGACAGCAACAATATTAAAAAAAGGTTCCTACTGTATCACACAAAGATTTGCCCATTGTAGAAGCTCTGAGGACTACCTAGAGGTCCCGGACCCCCGTTGAAGACCCATGCTTTTCAGATTATACTGACATCTTGAGCCTTTACCACAGCTTATGACAAATGATTAGAATGACATGTAAATTAAATGGGCCTCATTTATCAAACGTGTTGCAAAGCTAATAAACATAGTTGTCTTTCCAGGGAAAAGCATTTTGATCAACAAAAAATTATAATAATTTGAAATTGGCAGTGGTGTAAAGTACTGTACAATTTTGAGGTACTTTTATTTTACCGAAGTATTTCCAATTGTCTATACTTTTAATTCTACTCCACTACATCTCAGAGGCAAATATTGTACTTTTACTCCACTACAATTATTTGAAACTTAAGTTACTAGTTACTTTTCAGATATAAATTATTACATTATAAAACATACATTAACCACTATTTTATACGGCTATTTGAAAATAGCCGATCTACACGCTTACAACGCGTTGCGATCTTGTAGATCTGCTATTTTCAAACATTTTAGTACATTTTTATACCAATACTTTTGTACTTTTACTCAAGTACATTTTAATTCCAGACTTTTACTTGTAACAGAGTACTTCTACATTGCAGTATTGATACTTTTACTTAAGTAAAACATTTGAGTACTTTTTCCACCACTGGAAATTGGTCAGAACTTAAACTTTGCAAATGTTCGAGTTAATTGCTTCATAGTTAGATTTGGCTCCATATTATGGCTGTCATTCAGTGTTATTGAATTGCCCTGCGTGTCATGATGTGAGCGCTGCCTGGCTTGGTTTACACATTGATGCCAGCCTCTGACTGGCAGTCGAAGCTAATCACTGCTCACAAGAGTCTCAGATGGGCTTGCCAGTCAAATGCTCAAACATGACTTTTATCCCTGTGCAGCTGGGACTCTGCAAACATTTGTTAAATGTCATGTCTGCATATTAATGATTGATCTAATCTAAAATGCATTCTGATGCTCTGAATCAAGATGAGCCAGGAGGGGCGTGATAGTAACTTAAACAAGGCAACTTTGGGGGGATCCAATGCATTTAAGCTCAAAGTGGTTGTTTGATGTAGTCGATGGTGTATGTTCATTTGAGAATTGTTCATAACACAACCAGCTTGCCAGATAGCCATGTAGAATGCAATGCTGGCCTGTTATAAAGCGGGATAGCTCTGTAAGAATAACCATGCTTGTCCAAAGCCTGATATGAATAGCCTGGAATCCAGCCTGATTCGCTACGTTCGTCTTTTTCTCACTTCGCTACTCAGTCTGGCCAGGGTCCTATAGAGCATCGCAGTTCCCGCCCACTTCCTGGTTTTTCGTGGTGCCGGAAGGAAAAGCTCAATGCATTTTTCCCATTGACATTTCCAAAAATATTTATATCAATGAATTTAAGCCTAGAATCAAGCCAATAAAACATGACCATCATCATGACCATAAAACGTTTTTTTCTGTGATTTTTATTTATTTTATATTTAATGATATGATATACTATATTTAATAAATACCCTCTGTTTTGCCGTTTTCAAAAAAGTTTTTTCACAGAATCAAACGTTTTATGGTCATGATTCACCAGGACCCTGGATGGCTTGATTCGAGGCTTAAATTAATTGATATAAATATTTTTGGAAATGTCAATGGGAAAAAATGCATTGAGCTTTTCCTTCCGGCACCACGAAAAACCAGGAAGTGGGCGGGAACTGCGATGCTCTATTTGACTCGTATTTCTATTACGTTGGCAAGTCAGGAAGTGCCTCGAGTTTCACATTGGACAACACTGGCCCTGCCCCCCCCCCCACAGACCAATCAGTGACCCCATTGTGTTGATAAAAAAAAAGTAAAACTGGAAGTATAATGAAACAAAGAAATGATCAGACAAAATTGGAATAGGAACAATATAAAACTGAAGTTTATAAAAGGGTTCTCTCTCCCGATTGGATTAAAATGGCGGCCCACCTGACAATGTGTTTATTAAAGAGCTGGAGATACAGACCCATCACAAACACTCTATAGCAATTACTATAGATTACTATCAGAATATACAGCTTTTACCTCTTAACAAAAAGGTTGTTTTAACCCAAAAAACTTGCACCAACTTTAACTAAACATTTCAACATTCTCTTGTCTTTGCCTTTAAATAAAAGGTATCCGTTCAAAACTGGTTATATAATATCAAGGGAAATGCATAGTCATCTAAGCCTCTTTTTCCACGCTCCTGAAAAGTGTACTTGTTGGATTAATGAAGTGAGTGCAGAACTGCGTGTCTACTAGATTAGATGAGCTGCACTGTCAGTCCAGCACATATGGCACCGTCTCATTAAATTCAGGCAAACACTAGAACCAAGCATTAAGCAAATCCCCCAGGAACGCAGGAGCTTCTGAAATGTTGATGGAAGAACAACACAGCGCATAGAGTACAAAATACAAATGAATATGAAATACAGCACTGGTTATCAAACATTTTCGTGTGAAGGACCCCCAAAGATTTCAAATTAGTCCCAATTTTTCCAAATTACTCTCCCAAAGTTAAGCACACAAAGCATTGCGATGGGACCCGTTGTGAGATTTTAGATTGGCTATTTTTGATTAGCCAATGTAGGCTATATAGTAGGGTTAAACAGATTTTGAAGATATATTCACTATTTTAGCTGGGGACCCCCTCAAGGACCCCTTGGGGTCCCCAGGAACCTGCACCTTGAGAACCACTGAAATGCAAAACATACAGAATATCACTAATTCCCTTTACCTCATTAAAGTATGAAAATAGGAAAACAGGAAAATAGGAAAACATTCTGCAAAAATATCCAATCTACAAGCTCAGAGAGATTAAGAGTAGAGGGGAAAAAGGAGGGATCAAATACAGACCCCCGGGGGACACTGGACAACAAAGTATATAGGTTTAAGTGGTTAAATAATTCAGCTGTAATTGCATGTACTAAGAAAGCAGTTCCAACAGTCTTGTGTGCGTGCGTGCGTGCGTGCGTGCGTGCGTGCGTGCGTGCGTGCGTGCGTGCGTGCGTGCGTGCGTGCGTGCGTGCGTGCGTGCGTGCGTGCGTGCGTGCGTGCGTGTTTGTTAGTGCAACTATGACAACACACAGAAAGCACACACATCTTCACTGTTATTGGTCAAAATGATCCAAAGTAGCCTACACTGTAGCGGCCTGTTCGTTGAGACAGATATGCAAATTCAAGTGGATTTGGGGGCTCTAGGGGGCTTTGGTCAAAAGCTATTCAATAGGTAATTTCGAAAGCAGTCAAGTATGAGTCAAGTAGGTTGGGGTGTGTGTGTGTGTGTGTGTGTGTGTGTGTGTGTGTGTGTGTGTGTGTGTGTGTGTGTGTGTGTGTGTGTGTGTGTGTGTGTGTGTGTGTGTGTGTGTGTGTGTGTGTGTGTCTCTCTCTCTCTGTGTGTGTGTGTGTGTGTGTGTGTGTGTGTGTGTGTGTGTGTGTGTGTGTGTGTGTGTGTGTGTGTGTGTGTGTGTGTGTGTGTGTGTGTGTGCGTGTGCTTGTGCGTGTGCGTGTGCGTGTGTGTGTGTGTGTGTCTCTCTCTGTGTGTGTGTGTGTGTGTGTGTGTGTGTGTGTGTGTGTGTGTGTGTGTGTGTGTGTGTGTGTGTGTGTGTGTGTGTGTGTGTGTGTGTGTGTGTGTAATCAGCGTGCCGGGGGCTTGGGACCCCCTAGACTTGGCAAAAGAAAATGGCACAGATAAAGAAGAAGCTTAAGACTTATAACTTTTTTTTTTCTCTCTCTCTCTCTTCGCTCAAGTGACTTTAAAAGCATTCTGCCAGGGCTCCTTGTGTATTTAACCAAATGGATTTGGATCCATTTGTACACTCTCTGCGTTAAATTAATTCAGGAGGATTTTACACTGTAGATAGGGTCCCATAGCTTTAAAAAAAGATGGGTATCAAATGGGAGTCTGTGGCCTAAAGCATATCAAACTGGGGGTCCTTGAAATTCAAAAGGTTGAGAGAATCAATGGCATAGATAAAGAAGAAGCTTTTTGTTGTTGTTTCTCTCTGCTCAAGTGACTTTAAAAACATTCTGCCAGGGGCTCATTGTGCATTTGGCAGTAGTGAATAAAGCAGCTCATAGAATGGTGTCACCTTGATTGTGTGTGGTGGCAAAAAACAGTCTCTGTTTTGTAAGGGGCTGTCAGTCATGTGGGGGGCTCCAACCCCCCGGAGCATTGCTTTGCTCCTCATTGTATCTTCATCACACAACAAAATAGTGGAGAAATAGCCGGTCTACAAGCTCACAACTTGCGAGCTTGCAGATGGGCTATTTTAGCAACTTTTGAAATGTTTGACATTTTACAAATTATTTCGATTTTTCTTTTATAAAATCTTTTTGGAAATATTTCACCTCTACTGACATTCCCAAAATATAGAGATGTTTAAAGCTACTCCATCAACACCTCCAAGTTAGAGAAGGATTTACAACTTTTCATTCATGACTATCAGTGGTGTAAAGTAACTAAGCACATGTACTCAAGTAGTACTTAAAGGGATACTTCACTTTCAAATAAAATAAACATTAAAAAAAATGATTAAAAAAAAATGAAAGAAGTTATGGCAAAATAAAGGCCCCCTCACACATTAGTAGGACACTCTAATGCGTGAGGGGGCCTTTATTTTGCCATAACTTCTTTCATTTTTTTTAAATAATTTTTTAAAATGTTTATTTTATTTGAAAGTGAAGTATCCCTTTAAGTACAGTTTTGAGGTATTTGTACTTTACTTGAGTATTTCCAATTTCCAATACTTTTACTTCTACTCCACTACATCTCAGAGGCAAATATTGTACTTTTACTCCACGACAATTATTTGAAAACTTTAGTTTCTAGTTACTTTGTAGATTTGAATTATTATTACATTAACCACTTAAGCCCTACAGACATTTCGGCCATTTGAAAATAGCAGATCTACAAGCTCACAATGCGTCGCATCGCGACACATTGTGAGCTTGTAGATCTGCTATTTTCAAAAGATTTTTTTACATTTTATAGCTACATTTGAAAACATGTGAAATGGGACATTCTGCATAACGAGTACTTTTACTTTTGTACTTTAAGTATATTTTGATACCAATACTTTTGTACTTTTACTCAAGTAAATTTTGAATTCCGGACTTTTACTTGTAACACAGTATTTCTACATTGCAGTATTGATACTTTTACTTAAGTTCAAAATGTGAGTAATTTTGCCATCACTGGTGACTATAAGAATAAGACAAAAAGCAACCAAAATAAAGCTGAAGTATTCACTGGGCGCCATGCTGGGAACAATCAGCGATAAAAGCAGTGAAACAGGGAGTTTGGCAGTGGTGGGAGGTGTCCATCTCACACAGATTACTGTCATTACGCCATGGACTCTAGGAAGCCTGCAAATGTCTCCGGCCCCTGAATTACATGCTCTGTGCTGATGCTGAAGGCTATAATGTTGGCTTTGTGCTTCCCTTCCATCCAAACACTTCAGGAGTTGGAGAAGAGGGATTTACAACAGAGATAGCAGGGTACAGGTTGTGGACAGTAACTAAGTGCCGGAACTTACAAAGATATATCATGAACCACTTAAACCCTTTTCCCAAATATAGTAACAATAGCCGATCTACAAACTCACGACGTGCAACGCGTTGTGAGCTTGTAGATCTGCTATTTTTGAAAACCTCTGACAACTTCTGACCATTTCTGACCATTTCTGATGAGTAATTTGTAGGCTACTTTTGAATACTTGAGTAGTCCCCAGGACTTGTGTTATCGTTTTAGCCTTAAAGGGATAGTTCAGCCAAAAAAAAAATGTTTTCCTATCGATTAGTCACCCCATGGAGACTTGAATTCATGGATATTTTTTTGTTTTTGACCCGGAAATAGTTTGGCCCAATTGGTCATTTGATTTTTGGAGGAGGCGAGTGGAGTCGAATGGAGGAGCCGAGCGGGCTCCCCGAGTGCGCATGGAACGAGTGTACATGAAGTGTAGGCTCGACCACTCTTCACATCTCCTCGTAAACACGTTTTTTCCATTCTCCCGTGACGTATATACATGGTCCTCCTCCACATGTAGCTGCTTGAAACACGAAACCTTGCCGAAACCCCCCCCCCCACTCGCGGCTCCCCCCCCCCCCCCCACACACACACACATTTAACTAAAAATAATTGCTGTATCGGACTATCGGTTTGTTGAAGAGAGACACATTTTCCCAATGCAGAATTATAGAGCTTCAGCTGATAAAGTAGAGAAAGCACCGCAACAAGCTGCTGGCTTTATTGCGTTGTATGATAGAAGCATAATACAATAATATATATTGTAATATATTGTGCACATTTCAAAAGCTATCAAAGCATAGTTTCTCTCCGTGCATGCCTGAATGCAGGGACTGCTATACATGACTGTGACATATTATTAGAATAAAGTATTGCATTATGTGGACTGAATATGTAATATCTGATGTAATTCAGAGTCAGACATACCTCGACTGTGGTATTGAGTGCCGTGTTGCGGGACTGTCGTGGGGGGGGCTGTTTATTCCATTCATAAATGTAAGTTTGCGCATTCAGGTGCTTCATTCACTATTTCAGGAATAAATGGCTTTGCACAACCATGTTAACAATAAAGATAACGATATGGCCATCCACATTGATGAATTGTCTATTCTTCTATTCTGTACTATTCTATACCTGCATATTATTCTATGCATGTATATTTTCATCCACAGCTCTATGGTTCCAGTCAGAGCCTTCCAGAGAGCCAGCTGTATGTTACGTCATAAGTGATCGCAGAATGTACCGTCGCTTTGAAATGACGCTAGAGTGCATTCCGATCCCATGAGGCCAACCAGTCGACCACTCCATCCTCGCATTTAATCCTCTCCTCCTCGCAGGGGCGGGGCTTAGGCACGAGTGGAGGACGCGAGGAGAGTGAGCGAGTGTGAAAGTTTGGGGTATCAGAATTCAGCTATAGAGTCTCCTTTGTGTCTCCTACCGGTCCGCTGGTCAGGAATAAAGTATTCAATCGAAAACCGGAGTATACTTTGTCCACCACTGCCAGATAGTACAATATATTCTCTGGCCAGAGCAACAAACCACTGCTTGGTTTTTGGCAGGGCTTGGTGGATGTTTTTGTTATGGGTGGCTTGCCTCCAAAATTCGGAGCATCCGAGCATGTGATACGAATTTATTTCATGGGTCGTTGAAATAAAGCCGGGCATGGAGGGAGATATTTTGTCGCTGCACATACTCCTACGGGCTGGGGGAGTGTTGAGCGGGAGGATTCGGGCGAAGGCTCTCCTCCCGCTGGGGGCTCCTCACTGGCAGGTATGCCAGTAGGAGACAATAGCAGTGACAACACACATGAATGTGTGTGGGAAGGAATCAGTTGGCATAACGACAACATTGGGGAGAAAAAAAGGGGTGGAAAGAAAAAAGCAAAGATAATTTATAATGCAGTGTATTAGGCCAATGTCCTGGGCTAAGCCCCTGATCTCTGATGGTCCTCTTCCACATGTTTCTAATATGGAGGGGGGAGGGATCCTTTAATAAACATAATAAACACAAAACCGGGATAATTCCAGAAGCTTTCATGGCGTTCCAGGATGAGTAACGTTACGTATCCACCCAGAACGTGGGCTCTAAGAGTGTTGTTGTGTTCCACACCAGAGGGGAGCTGAAGTCATGTTCCACAGCTCTAAAAATACCCCGCGCATTTTCATTTATTTATCCACAGGCAGCTGCTCTTCCTCAAGGCTAAAGAACCTGGCGAGAGAGGAGGACACTGGCTCCAATGCGTAATTTATGCTCAGTCGTATATGGGCGGTGTTGCGCGCTGAAAAGAGCAGATCTGCAAGCTCACAGCACGTCGCGTTCGCGACGCGCTGTGAGCTTGCAGATCTGCTGTTTTCGGGCGGGCTTGGTTCTCATCTTCCATTCTGCAATCAATTCCCCCCCCCCCCCCGGGAGATGCTGTTGCAGGGTGCCTGGGAATGGATGCACACACATGCACGCACACACGCACACACACGTGCACACACACACACACACACACACACACACACACACACACACACACACACACACACACACACACACACACACACACACACACACACACACACACACACACACACACACACACACACACACACACACACACACACACACACAATAGCCAATCTACAAGACAGCAACAAAAAATGTTATTACCATTCTAAAATGGTATATGTATATATATATATATATATATGTTCTCACATATACAGTAGTGATATTGTGGTTTGTGGGTTTGTGCACACATGTGGCCGAGTGAATCATCATTTTTGTGATTTTGCATACATGCACGTGCATGAGCTTACAGTGTATGCATAGCCAAATATGTTTTTATCCTCTACATCTATAACGTGTGTAATTCCCTTCAGAATTATTTTGGATGCAGATTTCCCGTCACGTGAATTTCGGCAGAACAAGCGTAGAATGTTTATTTAACTACAGCATGTGTCTCCGAATGCATTAAACTTCCCACGACCTGTTAACATGCAGCAGTCCCAAGGCAGCGTTTGGAGGTGCAGCCTATATGAAACACATTTAGCATGGTTGTTATGGACGTGTGTGGGGCTTCAGGCTGTGACTTCGCGTTTATTCCCCGTGGGAGATAACGTTACTTCCACAGTGGTGGAAGACGTACTCCGACTTTTTACTTAAGTATGAGTAGCAATAGACTCATAACTGTAGTTCCGCTTTCCAGAAAGTGGCATAAACTGTTCCGGTTCCGGGTCAGTTTCTCATTTGATCAAAGATGCTATAGGAAGATAGCCCACGCTTTGCCACTAGAGGCGAAATGTACTGACAGCAGATCTCACAATGTTTAGGTGCTAGCGAGAGTGTGTTGCTGGGAAAGGAAAGGTCAATAACAAAGTTTATTTGCTCCTGATTTGTCTCTCTGAAAAAAAGCCATTTCAGTGTCAGAATGTTGGGAAGATTGTGTGGCTTGTGGCGATTGGGTCCAATATTTAGTTCAGTGACCATGCATGGGGCTAAAGAATCGTTCAGAAGCATGTGTTCACGTTCACTCTCCCATTGGAAATAAATAGACTTCAATCTACTTCCGGTCTCCTAAAGAGGCGGCCACCTACATCGCGCAGATACGGGAAGTAAAAGCCATGGTGGGCTGTCTTTCTTTTCCTTTTGAATTGGATTCGATTGACTCGGCAGCAGATTGGAACTGGAAACGTATAGCACTTTCATATGTGTTTCCAGTTCTAATCTGCTGCTGAGCCAATCACATGAAGCTATGAGAAACTGACCCAGAGCAGGAAATGTTCATGCCACCTTCTGGAAAAGGAAACTACAGCTATGCACAGAGCCTGTGCCACAATATACAAAAAATATGTTACAAGTAGAAGTCCTGTGTTCAAAATTTGACATGAGTAAAAGTTACTAGTGTATTAATAATCTGCAAATTTATCTCCTCATTGAGTTGACCAATCGATCTGAACTTGCACATGGGCATTGACTGGGAATGAATGGATTATGTGATGCCTTTGCTTCCAAGTTGTCAACTCCAACGACGGAACAAAATTTGTTTTAGTTTTAGTTTAGTCTTAGTTCTTGGTCTTTTTGGGGGGTTCTATGGCCTCCTTTCTACAAAAGAAAACACTCAGTGGTTTATTTGTGGTCAGGGTATTTCTGAATGATGTGTGCACTCAAACGGTACTCTGATGCTCCCTGACAATTACGTAATTGTCGGGGCTTTACAAAGTAACTAATAACTAGATGTAGATGTGGTGTAAAATCATAAACTATTTACTGCATCTTCTCTCCCATATTTTGACACTGTTGAGAGAAGTATTGATGTGGAATAATCAATGTTATTGCAATTAGCAGCTTGGTTATTTTAAATAAACCCTAATGTAGCTTCCATCATGATTAACAAGATTGGACCTGCTGGACCTTGTAGTAGGGTCGTTTTTGGCATGCCGTCTGCATTTTATTTAATCAAAGCAACTGATGGTCGTCTTTCTGTTAACCATAATAACCATGGCCATGTCATATAGGCAAAGACAGTTAAAATGTTTTCACAATCTTTCAAAAAGGTTTCATTTTACGTTTAGTTTTATTTACAAATACAACAAAAATAGCTGATGTACAAGCTCAGAACGCACTGCAATGTGACGCGTTGTGAGCTTATGGATCGGCTATTTTCACCTTTTGTCGTACAACAAAGTACATAATAGGGCTTAACCTTCGTGGAATTGTTCATGCCTATTGGTAATGCATTAATGTCAAGGAAACAAAATAACCAAACATCAATACCTGAATTTCACAACAGGGATCAAAGCATGTTCATGGCATCTCATCTTATCTCATTATTGCATAACATATTGCCATTTCTGTCATGTACAGTCTGTAGAGTAAAGATTATGGAGCCCTGGTGGTGACCCTGTTACTTTGGAGTGCTTGGGAGTGTTCTCCTGGGGGCCAAATGATGTTGCACTAGACTCGAGGACTGTGAAAAAGAAAGCCAACAATTATCAATAACAAGCACACTCTCCGCCATCCCCTGCCCAATTACACAAGCACATGGTGGAGCGGTTGTGTCAGCGATTCCTCCACAGCTTCTAATGACTCACCTCAGCCTGTGTGCCTGGTCTTCCCCTCATGAGGTGTGCCGCTACTAACCTCAAAGGGTCCACCAGTGTGCATGTGTGTGTGTGCGTGCGCGTGTGCATGCACATGTGTCAGCAGCCATAGTGTGAAGAAATTCACAGGTGTTGCCAATGATACTAATGAAGGCTCTGTTCCATTCTGGTCAAACAGAGTCAGGGTGCTGATATTGTTCATATTGGTTCACTGGAAACACTCGGCTACAACAGTGGGTCTAAAATTGTGGTCCAGGGACCCTCATGGTTCCTTGGGGGGCTCCAAATGGACCCTTAAGGTGTTACGGGTCCATTTGGTTCCATTTGTACACTCTCAGAGTTATGGGGGTCGTGGAAATTAAAACGTCTGAGAACTACTGTGCTACACTAAATGGAACAGAGCCTTCATTAGTATCATTGGTACCTGTGAAGGAAGTGATAATGTGGCTGCTGCGCATAGAGCCTATTGCGCATGTTTTTTCATCATGCATATTCCTATCTGAACTAACTGATAAAATAACGTAATAAACTGAAACTACTTTATTTGTATGGTCTATTCTTCATTGACCAGGATCCCCCAGGGGTCTATTTGGTCCACCCTTCTACTCCATAACCTTTTGCCAAAACATTGCCAATACAGTACAAGGCTAAATTTTCACATGTTTTCAAATTTTCACAGAATGTTTGTCTATTTAGGAGAAGGGAGAAGAGTCTAGGACGTGTGGAGCGTTGTCCAGGTTGTTTTAGGGAAGACTCGGACAGCATTCCTAACTGGGAAGGGGAAAAACCCTCAAGAAAATCCCTTGTGAAAAGAAAAGGAAGATACCTCGCGGAGGTTCTTAAAAGAGTTAAGTTTACCCTCATCCAGAGTGGAACATTATGAATACATCTGATAAGCGTTCCAGTAACAAACTACAAACAAACACATTTGACAAAAAAGTTGTATACTGATAAGAAACCTAAAATGTAAAACAAGCTACAAAAAAACAAGCTACAAAATTGCCATGTTCTTCTGTGTGTCTGCGTGTTTGTGTTTGTGTGTGACATTGCCAAATTGTAGCTCTCATGTGTGGAAGTCATCCATAAACATCCATATGGATGCATTGCATGAAAGTACAGTATGCATATGCATGCGCATGCATGGGCATGCCGTGTGCATTTTGTGGTGCACATTAGAAAATCCCTAGAGATGGAGAGACATATTTGCAGCAGTACGTTGCTCAACTCAACTCAGCCTCTCTGATTTGTATTTATTTATTCATTCATTCATTTTTCAAATTTCAAAGTCGTCATGAGCGTGAGTGGAACGTCCATGCGCGGCCAGTGAGGACGGCTGCATTCATACCGAAGTCCTGACGTCATTCCCACTAGCCACTACCCCTGGGTCACAGCGTTATTCCCTCTAGTGGCAGTGATGTCAGACTTTGGTGCTCCATTATGATGCAGTGGAAGACAATTAGCTGTGCGCTTATGCTTGCACACCTGGTGGGTTCCTTACGTTAGTAAGTCTAACCCTTTATTAACCTTCCATCTGCTTTCCAAATGGTTTCCCAGTTAATTGGTGCAGGAATGCTCCGGTGTCAGTGGGCCCCCATAGGTACCAGCACATAATATACACCATGAACAGCCATTGAACACGAGATCAGTAATTGGCCTGTTGGGCTAAATTGATACAATCCAATTATTTTGAAGCAGAAATACAAGACCTTTACCTCCCTGTTAGTTAACGGTGTGACTGAAGTTCATTGGCTGATAGTTGCAAATGCCATTTATTTATACTGCGCTTATATTGAACACATTTACCTAAAGGAGCGCCTCACCCATTTTCAACCTTGTCTTCATATAATTGGTCCCAAATGCTCTCTATAAGATGGCACCATTTCGGTCTACGTAAGGAAAAAAACATCCACTCTCTGAAGACATTTAGGAGTCTCTAATAATGTTGAAGATCCGCAGCAGCTGTCTGCCAAAAATAAGAAACGGCCGCGTTTCAGCACATCGGGCGTAGTAACGCTGAGGAAGGCCGACGTGTCGAAACACGCCTGTTTCTTTTTTGGTATCCCATTGCTGCAGATCTTCATCAACATTATCAAAGACTCCTAAACTTCTTCAGAGAGTGCAGATGTTTGTTCCTTACGTATTATTGTCAACAATCTGCACCCAGTTTATTCTCAAGACCACATCAAGACTACGTACTTTGAGTTTCCTTTGTACTTTGAGTGTCCTTTGTACTTTGAGCCTTTCCCCAGAGACAGAAATGAATGATACTCACTTCCCTTGAAGTGAGTATCATTCATTTCTGTCTCTGTGTCTCAGAGGAGGGCTGTGGTGAAAATGGCTGATCTACAAGCTCACAATGCGTCGAGATTGTAGATCTGCTATTTTAAAAAGATTTTTATACATTTTATACATTTGAAAACTTGTGATTTGGGACATTCTGCATATAATGACTACTTTTGGTACTTTAATTACATTTTGATGCCAACACTTTTGTACTTTTATTCAAGTACATTTTTAATTCCGGACTTTAACTTAACAGAATATTTTCTACATTGCAGTATTGTTACTTTTACTTAAGTAAGAAAATGTGAGTACTTTTCCCACCACTGGAAAAGGGCTGCTTTTATTCTATCCAACGGAAAGTTGTGTTGACTTACTTGACTGTCGACAGCTAAAACTTCTAATGGAAGCATGGGTATTATTACCATGAAACTTTGAACTGTGTGATTCAATGGCCTTTTATTACGAGCTAACTTTCAAAAGAACTTTCAGGAAACATCCAATTATACGGGGACCATGCACTGGGATAGTGGAGCCGGTCTGTGAATACCAATCATGTTCAATGCTAATTCCTCTCTCTCTCTCCTTCGCTGTGACGTCTGGCTGCATGTTCCTGCCGGGCTCGAACCGCAGTGTTGTCAAGTCCGCTTATTATAAGCAGTGGTGTAAAGTAACTAAGTACATTTACTCAAGTACTGTACTTAAAGTTACACTTTTGAGGAATTCTTACTTTACTGGAGTATTTCCCATTTTCAATACTTTTACTTCTACTCCACTACATCTCAGAGGCAAATATTGTACTTTTACTCCACTACAATTATTTGACAGCTTTAGTTACTAGTTACTTTGCAGAGTTAGATTATTATCACAAAACATACAGTAACCACTGATTGAAAATAGCCGATCTACAAGCTCAAAATGTGTCGCGATGCGACGCATTGTGAGCTTGTAGATCTGCTATTTTCAAAAGATGTTTATACATTTTGAACTTGTGAAACGGCACATTCTGCACAATGAGTACTTTTACTTTTGGTACTTTAAGTATATTAGTATCCGCGGACCCCATTCTGAAAATATTTCGTGTCAGGGACCCTCCCCATAAAAGATTTGTGTTGTTAAAACATTGTAAAAAATATCCCCATAAAAGATTTGTGTATTTCAAAAAATATTCCAAAGATTCTTCTTTTGAAAATAGTACATCTACAAGCTCACAATGCGTCACGGCTCAACACGTTTGGAGCTTGTAACTTTTTATGAGCTTAGCCTCCTTGGTTTGAGCCTGTAGATCTGCTATTTTGAGCTTGTAGAACGGCTACTAACAGATCGGCTATTTTTAAATAGCTGATATACTAGGGCTAAAGTGGTTGAACTGATTTGCATGCAATATTGATTAATTTAGCTGGGGACCCCCTGTGTGTGTGTGATCATGCGACCTAGTCGCTTCTTTTGCGCATGTTTTCATATAGGCCTGGCTGCTTGTTTGTCTCACACAATATGGCAACACTGCTCCTGATGAAGTGTACTTTTCTGCTTCATGAATGTTCTAATACTTGTGTTTGTTTAGTTTGTTTTACTGGGGATTATGAAGGCCAACTCTTGCCATGTCATGAGGTTGCTCCTTTCTTGATAAAAAGAGTATGTATTGCTATTGTTTCTACCAAGCCTCCCCCCAACACACACACACACACACACACACACACACACACACGCACACGCACACGCACACGCACACACACACACACACACACACACACACACACACACACACACACACACACACACACACACACACACACACACACACTGCTTATGGTAGTCCATCGTGGCCGATGATGACTTCTGCTACAATTTGTGGGTCCTTTGATGACTGTATAATCCAATGCGGGATGCACACTGTCTGCCACAGACAGGGCAAGTGAAAACCTGACCCGATGGGGCAGGTGCAGACTTGGCCAACTTCCTTCTCTGACTTCTTGCCAGGCGGTGTTCCATTCAATGAGTGTGGTGGAACTCACTGGTACCAGTAGCAGATACCTGCGCCTGAATTTATTTGAGTGACGAAGGGGATGCGCATACTCCAGCATCACTTGTTCGCTGTGGGGAGCTGTATCCGATGGCAAGGGGAACCCAGGACGACCGGCACCTCCTCACAGCTGCAGGAGGCTGCTGGAATTCCAGTCTGTCGGAGGACTGCCTATGGTGCGCCTACCAGCACGTGCTTTTCTCTCAGGGTGTGCTCCCCTAGCCTTTTGTCCTCCCAGACTAACCCACAAGGCAGCGGGGCAGTGGTTGGCTGATGTCAGGGCGTGTCCACACTGTGGGCCTGCACATCACACCTCTGGGGACCACTGCAGCTCCGAGATCCCCTACCCTGTTCACCTGGGGGCGAGAAGCCCCAGTTACCGTGCGTGGCCACGTGGAGGCCTGGCAGGAGTCTTGGTGAAGGAGAGGCTATGTACTGGCAGGAGAAGACTTACACCAGAGGCTGCTTCTCCGTTCACCACAAGGGCTAGCCAGCGGCAGTATCTGAAAGCGAGAGGTTAGCAAGCAGGTGGTAAGTACGCATGCAACCTTCCCTCTAACTACTGCACTAGACGCATCACAGCACCCTGTAGGCTAGCCCACACACACACACACACACACACACACACACACACACACACACACACACACACACACACACACACACACACACACACACACACACACACACACACACACACACACACACACACACACACACACACACACACACACACACACTGTAATACATAGTCTAATCCAGTGTTTCTCAAATACCCCTAGGGCTATGCGAAGGTACTACAAGGGGTATGTGGGAGAAAGTTCAAAATGGTAAATGATACATGGTCCAACTTTGACAAACTTTGTGTGTGAACCTATAATCAGACATTTGCACAACTGCTACTGAATAGAAAGCAGGTAGAAAGGTTTTTGTATTTTGAACACGTTGACATTAAACTGGATTTGGACGTAAATATTTCATAAGCAAAATTGTGTAGTCGCAGGTAAAGGTGCCTGGAATCGTAAATCGGGGAACTGAGCCCAAAAAACGTTCGGCGACCACTGGAATCCACTGATGATAAGCAGCTGTTTTTGATATCAGCATCAGTTAGTGAAACTAATGCAATAAATGTAAAATGTAATACATTATCCACGTCTTATAGTGAAACAGACTTCAGTTATTCTGACCACTTTTTTTTCCATCTACACCATAGACCAGGGGTGGGCAACTTTGATGATGGAGAGGGCCACTATATTTCCACACTCACTCTTAACTACGTATTTTAAAGGACAACTTTGTTTTTTTACAACAAGGGTTATTTTATTAGTTTGTTATGATAATAATTAAAAGATGAGTGTTTTAAAATAATCATGTATTGCTTTTTATCGTTATAGTGATTTTAGTGATTTTTAACTGGGGGGCGGGGGCATTCGATCCATTGGTAAATGGTAAATAGTCATGAACGCAGCCTCCGATTTCCGTGAAACTTTGTAAGCACATCCCCACTAGGCCAAGGAAGAAATGCCACCATACATTTTTTAAATCAGCCTCATGGTGGCGCTTTAACAGGCAGATTCACGTTTTGGCCTATAACTCTTGAACGGTATAGGCAAAACGTAAATCTGCCTTTAACTTTTTTCGTCATTCTATGTCACACAAAAGTAGCAAAAGTAGCTGATCTACAAGCTCAAAGCTTGTAGATCTGCTATTTTTGCATTTTTTTTTGTTGGAATCCTGAAAAGTAACATTTTTATTTAATTTCAACTGCATTTAGTTATACTTTATGAACTTAAATACAAATACATTGGCCATAAAAAGAAAATAGAATTTTAATACTAGTCATTAAGCTACTAATATAGACTGTAGTTATTAAAGCTGGTCATGTTTGCATGTTTGGAATTGTAACAGCTGAAATCAATAATATATCAGTATTCCGATATTAACGTGCGGGCCGCATTAAGTGGAGGTGGGGGCCGCCAGTTGCCCATGTATGCCATAGACTGTAAAACATATGGACGAAGGGAGCACCATTGGTACAGACCCGTTCTGAGGCAAATAGCCACACCCTCCAGGCCATTAATGACACCTGCAGGCCCGAAAAGTACTTCCTTATTGGCCTCGAATCCAGCGGAGCTTCTCTGCCGCCTGGTCACAACATGATTTCAAAAGTTTGACCCAGGATATAGGCATGCATGCTGGGGTTCAAGTGGTTATACGTTGTAATTACTCATAGCGGTAGTGTTGCTGCAGTCAGACAGACAGACATGAAGGCATCCTCACTCACTCCCGTTGTAACTGCTGGAGAGAAAGGCTGAGAGAGATAACAAGACTGAGGTTGAAAAGAAGACCCAGGAGGGAAGAATGTGTGTGCGGGTGCACAACTGGGTGTCTACAGGCTATTTAACATTGCTTTCTGGTGGAAACCTTGAATGTCCAAAAAAACATTCATTTTTTATTACTATTATAAAATAGTGACAATGCCGATCTACAGGCTCACAACTATTTTCACTGCTTTTGTGCAAAACCCTTCTATGAGTGGGAAAAAAACATAAAAAGTTGAAATATGGAGATAGCTACAAGGTTTTTGCCCGACAGCAACGATATAATTAGTTTGCACGCCTGGTGATCAGATGTTTCTGTATAAATTTGAATAATAATCCAACCTGTTCTACTAAACACTAGCCGACCTGTCAACATCACTTATTTTTCCCGGCTTCATCTATACTTTTCACTTTCGCGTTCTCCCTCACATAACCTTCTATCTCCATGATTCATCTTTTTATTTTTTTTCATAAATCAATGCCTGTTTTCAGTTGTTGTCAAACTTTTTCATTAAAGACCTCCAAATGAATATGAATTTGAAAAGATTTTGCGCAGAGAACTTTTTGAAAATAGCCGATCTACAAGCTCACGAGTTTTGACGCGTTTTGAGCTTGTAGACCGGTTATTTTCCGAATAGCCGAAGTATATAGTGTTAATGGTTAAACTGATTTTGATGGCATATTAACAAATTTAGCTGGGGACCCCCTGGAACCCCACAAAGGACCCCCGGGGGTCCCCAGACCCAACTTTGAGACCAACCTATTACTTTTGAAACGTTTTGAAAAATAAGTAACCGTTTTGGACATACAAGGTTTCCATCCGACAGCAACGATATGCAGAATGCAGCGCTAATTGGAAGGATGCTCGCACGGCTTCGTTGTGCTGTCAGGAGCTGTCAAGTAACAGCAGTTACACAATTACTTAAAGAAAGCTTGCATCGCTCGCTTACACACATTTCCTGATTCCACTATTGACAAGTTGTGGGCCTAAATGATTGGGCTAATGCAGTTAATACATATGCATGTTGGCTTTGATGCACAGTGACACGAGCACATAGGGGGAAAGGCATGCTTTGTGTGTGTGTGTGTGTGTGTGTGTGTGTGTGTGTGTGTGTGTGTGTGTGTGTGTGTGTGTGTGTGTGTGTGTGTGTGTGTGTGTGCAGTGTGTGTGTGTGTGTGTGTGTGTGTGTGTGTGTGTGTGTGTGTGTGTGTGTGTGTGTGTGTGTGTGTGTGTGTGTGTGTGTGTGTGTGTGTGTGTGAGTTTGTGTGAGTTTGTGTGTGTGTGTATGTGCATTATTGTACTTGTGAGAGCCATATGCAACCACAAGTATATGCTCTACAAAGCCAAAGTGCTTGTTTTTGGACACACCGACTTATTTGTGTATCCCAAAGGTCAAATTAGCCTTTGTGGTTTTGGGGGAAAAACAATTACCTCAAGAACAGATATACAAGTAGTGTAATATCACTTATGCTGATATCTGATTTGGCTGACCAGTTGAAACACCTTCAAACCCATTTATCAGTTAAAAATACATTTGTAGTTACGCTCTTTGACATGAATTGACAAAATAAATGGTTTGAATGTTTTGGGGAGGCTTACAATTAGGAAAAGATTGAGGTTGGGGTTGGGGTTAGGGTTAGGATTAGTTATTATGTTTAGAGTTGCGGGGCTAGAGTTATGCCTTAGTTATGCATAGTTGTGCGCTGGTGTTGTGCGCCAGTGATGTGCACCGAAAATAGCTGATCTACAAGCTCACAACGCATCTCAGTGTGACACGTCTGTATTTTTGGCTTTAGGTATAAAATGTCAAAAATAAAATTCTATCTGTGTTCATAAAATCACTGTCCTAAAATGATGTCCTCACAAAATAGTATAGTAACAGAAAGTTAAGTGTGTGTGTGTGTGTGTGTGTGTGTGTGTGTGTGTGTGTGTGTGTGTGTGTGTGTGTGTGTGTGTGTGTGTGTGTGTGTGTGTGTGTGTGTGTGTGTGTGTGTATGGGGCTCCGTTAGTGCCACGAGGGGCGCATGACGCCTCCTGTGACCACATGATTTTTTCTTACGTGTGTGTGTGTGTGTACACGTTCGTTCTGCGCGTGCACTGCACAAAAGCTCGCGTTACGCGCTGCAACGCGTCGTGTACATTTACGCGTAAGCTACATGCGCTACAACCTGTCACGTACATTCACACGTAAGCACGCGTTACGCGCTGCAACGCGTCGTGTACATTTACGCGTAAGCTACATGCGCTACAACCTGTCACGTACATTCACACGTAGTCTATTTCCATGCGCTGCAACTTGTCACGTACATTCACACGTAGTCTACTTCCATGCGCTGCAACGTGTCACTTACATTCACACGTAGTCTACTTCCATGCGCTGCAACTTGTCACGTACATTCACACGTAATAATAAAAAAAATAATAAAATAATAATAATAATAATAATAATAAGGATAATAATAATAATAAATAATTAATAATTAGATAATAATAATAATAATAGTAATAATAATAATAATAATAATAACAATAATAATCCTTTATTAAATAATGATACTGCCCAAGATATTGCCTTACTAATGTAATAACGCAATAAGGGTAATAGTGTAATAATGCAATAAGTGTAATAGGTGTAATAGTGTAATAGGTGTACTAATGTAATAGTGTAACAACGCAATAAGGGTAGTAGTGTAATAGGTGGAATAGTGTAATATTGCATTAAGTTTAATATGTAATAGGTGTAATAGTGTAATAGGTGTAATAGTGCAACGTGTGTAATAGTGTAATAGATGTAATAACGCAATGAGGGTAATACTCTAATAGTTGAACAGGTGTAATAGTGCAATAAGTTAATAAGTGTAAAAGTGTGATAGTGTTATAAGTGGTCACATTCACCCAATTCCGCCCACATCCACCCAAACTCCAACTACTTCACTACACTATAACACCTATTGCACTATTACCCTATTGCGTCATTACACTATTACACCTATTACACTTTTTACACTTTCTACACTATTATACCTATTATACTATCACACATATTGCACTATTACACTATTAAACCTATTACACTGTTACCATTATTATGTTATTACACTATTACACTATTAAACTTGTTGCATTATTACACCATTACAATTATTACACTATTACACGTATTACAACATTACCCTTATTCCGTTAATATATCATATAGCAGTCACTGGGTACCGGCCACTGGGTGCCAGGCAACGGCCCCGGTCGACCCGCCAACAGCCTTTTGGTGAAGAACCTGGGCTCGGTCCACCTCTATATTTTCATGGTATGCAGAGACTGACTCACGCATAGGAAATACATTGCCTTGTTCTCCAAGTCCTCAAACCAGCCAGGATTCGAGTTGCGAATGAGAGGAAAGTGTCTTCCTCCTCCTGCCACTGCCCCAGTTTAGGAGACACCTTCAGGCATGGGAAGACGTAGTCTATATCCTCCTCCCACAGGCCCTCTGTTGACCAGTTCTCCTCCAAGAAGGTGTTCAGGTGTGGAGGAAGACTCATTGACTTCCTTAACGATCTGCTTTAGCAGCCTAGGCCAAATGTGGACCCGCTGTTGTAGGGTCTCAAACGGCACCAGCAAGTGTCCCAGCTTAGTACAACCGGGTTCCCTGAGAAATGTTCTTATGCACACCGAGGACAGAGTTCCGACCCAACGCAAGCCACAGCCACATACCAGTTGTGGCATCAGTGTCTCTAGCAACTTTTAGGAGTCTCCAAGCCTCCAGAATGGACTCATAGAATGGTGACAGCCCTGGCAGATATGCATTGTCCCTCCTTAGTAGCAGCAGCTGCTTGCCGTAGCTTGACGGAAGCTCCTTGTCTACGAAAGTTTTCTCCTCTGGATTGAGTTGAGGGAGCCCTTCCAGCAGATCGGCAGCATAGTCTGGCTCACACTGCTCTGCTCCAAAGAGATCAGAATAAAAGGAGACCACCTGACCCTGCATCTCCTTTGGGTCCATGGTCCCCCTGCCATCCGGAAGCATAAGAGAAGTCATCTTTCTGCTCCTGCATGGCAACTTCTCAGGTTGAAGAAAGAGCTGGGAGCGTTCATGTCATTGATGTTGAGGAAATGGTATCTAACCAGGGTTCCCTTCACCCTCTCCTGCATGAAGGCCTTTAGCTCCAGTCTCCTCACCTGCAACAGCACATCAGCAGCAGAGTCTGGGTGGGTGCTTGTCACATGCTCCAGGTTTTTATACTGTTTCATGCTGTGCTGCTGCCTAAATGCTGGCAGTGGAGTGTGTTGTGTATACTGCTGACAAAACACCAGGATCTGAGCCTTGCCAACCTCCCACCACTGCCTAAAAGAGTTGAAATGACCTCATTGCTCTGCCACACTATCCAAAACTGATTGAAACTATGGCAGAAAGTACAGTAATAACTTCATTGGTGAGAGTCAGTGTAATGTTTTTTTATTTTACAGGAACACTGCAATTAAATTCTGGAATCGCATCTGCTCATAGGAATATGGAGAAATATAACACAACTACTCTGGGATTTGATCTATAGGTCCAACATGAATCCAAGGATTTTACTCAGCTAATTAAAGATGCTATTTCTCAGGGTGTCAAAAATGACAAAGGTTGATCAAACAAGTTGAAAATAATGTATTCACCAAATCAAATCAAATTTCACACAGGGAACTTTCTGACCGAAATTGAAATATAAATTAAGCAGATTCGTTTGAAAACAGTATCGGTGTAACAATTGAACATCATTCTACCATCCGGATTCGAACTAGAGGTGTCGGTTTCATGGTCCATCTCCTGTCATGGTGAGCTAAGCAATCGCAAGAACTATTGGTTTTGTCCGTATTTCAACAATCAAATCATTGACACTTAATAGAAGGGCGAAAGCAAAACCACTTCTGCAGCCATTTAATTCTTCGCAAAGAGAAAGAGAATGCCCCTCCCCTCTTTGGGGACATTCTGCGATGATATGACATTGCATTTACACAGTTATCCAGATCTAACATATACTGTCTTGGATTACCGGTAGGCTATAAGAGAGACCAGTTATGTTGCAGCACTTGAATATAAGAATAGCCATCAGGTGGCCATACACTACGAGATAATCGGGCTAAAAAACAACCCTCACGAGTATCGGGGGGGCGTGTCTACCCCAGCCTAGATCGGGGGCGAAACTCAGGCATAAACATCGTCTAGTGTGAGGGTTTAAAGATCCAATCTGAACCCTCCCGAGTTGCTCACAAGACGATCGGGGCCACTCCGATCACGTTCAAAATAGTTTGATATTTCGAGTGAAAACCCCTCCCCTCGGGTGAACCCCCCCTCCCCCCTTTTTTGACATCGTCAAAATCATTTAAAAAAATGTTTGATATTTATCTGGATCGCTACTGTATGGAACACCTGGCGCGGGTCGGACCGAGAGAACCCCGCAATGCCACACACACACACACACACACACACACACACACACACACACACACACACACGTTGTTTATGTAGGATGGACAATCATGTGCAGCTGCGGTGGATCCATGTTTTACATTAAAATACATTATTTTGATAATGATTTTATGATTTTCATTTTAAAATATGGACTGACAGTATAGCTATAATGTCCATAGAGAATATGTCCCCACCTGAAAGGTGCTTATTACACTTTATAACTTGCCTGGTACCATGCATGCTTCATCTTGCCGTCTAAAATTATATTCCTTGGCTTGCAAACAGCCAAAACGTGTGTAGCCGATGAAACACAACAGCTTTGCATTGATGACACCAGGTTTAAGAAACTCATGAGCACACTGGCCAATACAAACTAATAGGCGAGTGCGCTCTGGTGCGCAATTTCCGAACGCACTGCTGCTGTCCAATGTGTCCAAATTCATCTTTAAATTAATGCCCTGTTTTCAGCACTGTCACATATCTTTTACACATATATTTTATACTCTTTATACCAGGAGTCTTCAACGTTTTCAGGCCAAGGACCCCCTAGCTGAGAGAGAGACGAAGCAGGGACCCCCTCTATATTGTATAAAATTGTGTTTCAGATTAAACTAAAATTAAAGTTTACTTGGTCTGCTCTTTTTTCCCTCTACACCTATATATCTCTTTGCCAAAAATAGCCGGGCGTTGTGAGCTTGTAGATCTGCTATTTTTGGCTAAAGTTCTCCTCAGAAAAGGGATGCCAGGGTTCAAGTGGTTAAGGTAAAAAAAAAAAAAAAAGATAACACACAAAGATTTGGCGGACCCCCTGTAGTAACTCTGAGGACCCCCTAGGGGTCCCGGACCCCCTGTTGAAGACCCCTGCTTTATACTTTTGGATAGTGTCATTTCTCTTGTTAACTAGCAGATTAATGTTTAGCGATCTCAAGCAGTCTGTCTCTCTCAAGTAGCAGCTGCAATCCATCCAGTAACGACCAATTTATGCTTCGACGTACAACGGTCAGTGCATGGTGGGAAAAGTACTCAGATATTTTACCTAAGTAAAAGTCTGGAATTCAAAATTGAGTAAAAGCACAAAAGTATTAGTATCCAAATGTACTTAAAGTACCAAAAATAAAATATATGGTATATATATACCATATATATATATAGTATAATATTTGAAAATAGCAGATCTACAAGCTCACAATGTGTTGCAATGTGATGCATTAGATCGGCTATTTTCAAATAGCCTATGTAGGCCTATAAAATAGGGCTAAAGTGGTTTTATAATATAATAATTGATAATAGCAAAGTAACTAGTAACTAAAGTTTTCAAATGATTGTAGTGGAGTAAAAGTACAATATTTGCCGTTGGGGTGTAGAAGTAATAGTAGGCCTACTGAAAATTGGCAATACTCCAGTAAAGTAAAAATACCTAAAAATTGTACTTAAGTGCAGTACTTGAGTAGGCTACATGTACTTTGTTACTTTATGACAACGGTGTTGCGCCCCGAATATATTCAATCTGCGCTGCAGTGTGAGCTTGTGGATTTGCAAAGCGATTGATTGATTGATTGATGTAGTTTATTTAGAAAGACATGAGAATAGTACATGACAGTACATAACAGTACATGGAAGTACAAATTCACAATACAAGGTCAACTGGAAACCCTCATTAAGCATTACGCTTGTTTAAGATGAGAACCCCATGCACACAAATCATGATGAAATAGATCCTGATGAATCATGCTTAATAATGTGACGTTGTAGCCTACGTCTGGCATTGCGGGGTATAATGAGAATAAAAGTAAAATCATTCAAATTATTGAATGATTATGATGAGGACGGTAGGCTTTGCTACATGGTCAGTCTTGGAGGGGGGGGGGGGAACCGCTCGTTTACGGTTTATTATGCCACCTAATAGCTTACATTTTGATTCATTCTCTGTGACTGTGAGAGTATCACAAATGTGTGCCAAATATAAGGCGTTCTGTCTTGACTCTTGGAGTTCCAGTACATTTGTTAACTATCCTATTAGAGTTGATAAAGGGTCGTAAATCCTGCTCTATGTTAATTAAAACTATTTGTAGTTAAACAGCTGAAAACCCAGTGTAAAAAGGATGAGACGAAATCAAAGGCAGACACAGGCTGGTTCTCAAATTAAAAGGTTGACATTGTATTAAGAGAAAGAATCCATCCACGAGGCACCGTACAGCAAAAGTATCTCTCTGCCATTACAAAGACAGGCAATAGTATTTATACACAAGTTGGAGTCCGGACATCAGTTATGAGGTGGATCCTAACGATTGGTTAAGACCCTCAGACGTCAGATCATATCTGATGAGCTGTCAGGCATCAGGGTGTCATCATAATAAGTTGTTGTTCATCTTATAGTATCCTTGTGTACATCTTATGGTTTCATAAACAAGTTATCCCTTCGATATCATAGGACATGTGGCAGGTTTATCTGTGACAGGGTGACAGCTGACAGAGTAGTAGAGGCCCTAGGAGGGGTCCACGCGCGACTGCTTATTTCTTTTTCTAGTTTTGATTTTTGGCATCCATAGGACCTCTAATATTGGGATTTTGATGATCCCAAGAAAAAAAGTGGTCCCAAGTGTGTTTTTTTCAATGTTTTATTATATACCTGGGAGATGGCTGGCTGGAACGCCGGCGAGAGTGTCTTTCGGAGACTGTGGAACGCTCAAATTTAGACGTAGCCCAAAGATAGAGATACCATTTGATTCCAGACAACCTCAGGTTTCCAACGAGACCAACCTTTTCATGCTACCTTGTCGGGAAGGGGGGCTAAATACCTAATGATTCAAAGTTAAGACAACATTTTGGCGAGGGAAAAACGACCATCACCATTTTCCAAATGGTCCCTTGAGCTGTCACCTCAATATATGTGAATGGAAATGGGTTAAATGGATACCTACAAGCCTCCCCTGTACAGACATGTCAAATATATGCCAATCTCATGCAGTTTTGGGCAAGAACCATGCAGTGTTTTGCATGCAGTACAAATATGTAATTTCCGCCTATTGTAAAAAGGAGACCACTTTACTGTATCTATAGCTGTATGAGACCACTGTACTGTATCTATAGCTGCATGAGACCACTGTACTGTATCTATAGCTGCATGAGACCACTGAACTGTATCTATAGCTGTATGAGACCACTGTACTGTATCTATAGCTGCATGAGACCACTGTACTGTATCTATAGCTGCATGAGACCACTGTACTGCATCTATAGCTGCATGAGACCACTGTACTGCATCTATAGCTACATGAGACCACTGTAATGTATCTATAGCTGTATGAGACCACTGTACTGTATCTATAGCTGCATGAGACCACTGTACTGTATCTAGACCACTGTGCTGAATCTATAAACCACTGTACTGCATATATAGACCATTGTACTGCATTTATAGACCACATACATTGACCACGTACTGTATCTAATATAGACCACTATACTGCAACTCAACACAACTTAAAACATTTATTTATAAAGCACATTTAACATGACCAGGTCACCTAAAGTGCTGCACAGGTCGCCACGAAGGCTCGGTAGATGCAGTACAGTGGTCCACAGATGCACTAGAGTAGTCTACAGATGCACTCGAGTGGTCTACAGATGCATTATAGGTGTCCACAGTGGTCTACAGATCACGACAGTGGTCTACTGATGCACTAGAGGGGTCTACATATCACAACAGTGGTCTACAGATGCAGTATAGGGGTCTAAAGATGCACTAGAGTGGTCTACAGATGCACTAGAGTGGTCTATGATGCACTAGAGTGGTCTATAGATGCACGACAGTGGTCTACAGATGCACTAGAGTGGTCTACGGATGCACGACAGTGGTCTACAGACACACTAGAGTGATCTACAGATGCACTAGAGTGGTCTACAGACACACTAGACTGGTCTACAGATGCACTAGAGTGGTCTACAGACACACTAGAGTGGTCTACAGATGCACTAGAGTGGTCTACAGATGCACTAGAGTGGTCTACAGATGCACAACAGTGGTCTACAGATGCACTACAGTGGTCTACAGACACACTAGAGTGGTCTACAGATGCACGACAGTGGTCTACAGACACACTAGAGTGGTCTACAGATGCACTAGAGTGGTCTACAGATGCACTAGAGTGGTCTACAGATGCACAACAGTGGTCTACAGATGCACGACAGTGGTCTACAGACACACTAAAGTGGTCTACAGATGCACTAGAGTGGTCTACAGATGCACTAGAGTGGTCTACAGATGCACAACAGTGGTCTACAGATGCACTACAGTGGTCTACAGATGCACTAGAGTGGCTAAAGATGCACGACAGTGGTCTACAGACACACTAGAGTGGTCTACAGATGCACTAGAGTGGTCTACAGATGCACTAGAGTGGTCTACAGATGCACTAGAGTGGTCTACAGATGCACTAGAGTGGTCTACAGATGCACGACAGTGGTCTAAAGACACTAGAGTGGTCTACAGATGCACTAGAGTGGTCTACAGATGCACTAGAGTGGTCTACAGATGCACTAGAGTGGTCTACAGATGCACGACAGTGGTCTAAAGACACATTAGAGTGGTCTACAGATGCACTAGAGTGGTCTACAGATGCACTAGAGTGGTCTACAGATGCACTAGAGTGGTCTACAGATGCACGACAGTGGTCTAAAGAAACATTAGAGTGGTCTACAGATGCACTAGAGTGGTCTACAGATGCAGTACATGGTCTACATATGCACTACAATGTGTCTGTAGACCACTCTAGTGTGTCTGTAGACCACTATCGTGCATCTGTAGACCACTATCGTGCATCTGTAGACCACTCTAGTGTGTCTGTAGACCACTCTAGTGCGTCTGTAGATCACTCTAGTTCGTCTGTAGACCACTCTAGTGTGTCTGTAGACCACTGTTGTGCATCTGTAGACCACTCTAGTGCATCTGTAGATCACTCTAGTGCGTCTGTAGTCTGTAGACCACTCTAGTGTGTCTGTAGACCACTGTCGTGCATCTGTAGACCACTCTAGTGCATCTGTAGACCACTGTCGTGCGTCTATAGACCACTCTAGTGCATCTATAGACCACTCTAGTGCATCTGTAGACCACTCTAGTGTATCTTTAGACCCCTATACTGCATCTGTAGACCACTGTTGTGATCTGTAGACCCCTCTAGTGCATCTGTAGACCACTGTCGTGATCTGTAGACAACTGTGGACACCTATAATGCATCTGTAGACCACTCGAGTGCATCTGTAGACTACTCTAGTGCATCTGTGGACCACTGTACTGCATCTACCGAGCCTTCGTGGCGACCTGTGCAGCACTTTGGGTGACCTGGTCATGTTAAATGTGCTTTATAAATAAATGATTTAAGTTGTAGTATAGTGGTCTATATTAGATACAGTACAGTGGTCAATGTATGTGGTCTATAAATGCAGTAGGCCTACAATGGTCTATATATGCAGTACAGTGGTTTATAGATTCAGCACAGTGGTCTAGATACAGTACAGTGGTCTCATGCAGCTATAGATACAGTACAGTGGTCTCATGCAGCTATAGATACAGTACAGTGGTCTCATACAGCTATAGATACATTACAGTGGTCTAATGTAGCTATAGATGCAGTACAGTGGTCTCATGCAGCTATAGATGCAGTAAAGTGGTCTCCTTTTTACAATAGGCGGAAATTACATATTTGTACTGCATGCAAAACACTGCATGGTTCTTGCCCAAAACTGCATGAGATTGGCATAAATTTGACATGTCTGTACAGGGGAGGCTTGTAGGTATCCATTTAACCCATTTCCATTCACATATATTGAGGTGACAGCTCAAGGGACCATTTGGAAAATGGTGATGGTCGTTTTTCCCTCGCCAAAATGTTGTCTTAACTTTGAATCATTAGGTATTTAGCCCCCTTCCTGACAAGGTAGCATGAAAAGGTTGGTCTCATTGGAAACCTGAGGTTGTCTGGAATCAAATGGTATCTCTATCTTTGGGCTACGTCTAAATTTGAGCGTTCCACAGTCTCCGAAAGACACTCTCGCCGGCGTTCCAGCCAGCCATCTCCCAGGTCTCATAGGGGTAATAAAACATTGAAAAAAACACACTTGGGACCACTTTTTTTCTTGGGATCATCAAAATCCCAATATTAGAGGTCCTATGGATGCCAAAAATCAAAACTAGAAAAAAAAATAAGCAGTCGCGCGTGGACCCCTCCTAGGGCCTCTACTAGAGTACATTAGTGACGATGTCAGGTCATACAGAGATATATGTCATGTACAGAGATACAGGTCATTAGGACATTAGATCACAAAGCGTTGACCAAGACATGTTACTGATTGGAAACATATGGAGCCGGCACCAGATAGCAAATATGGAGGTGTTGTTGCTTTGTCATAGATGGTCAAGTTAACTCCAATGAGCTGTTATTGTATTCCTCCAGAGATAATCAGTGACCTTGGAGGGCCTGCGCTCTGTACAGCTCAAAACACATGCAGTCTCTAGAGGAAAGGAGAGACCTGATACTAGGATTAGTTTTGTCCAACCTCGAACTTAATAAAATCATAAGATTGGTAGGCAAACTTGAGTTATGCCAAGATGGCACACTAAAATAGGATATGAGGGCATATATATCAATATTGTCGACAGAATACATAGTTTTAACTCTAACAATCCATTTCTTAAATTAGCCTTTCATTATGTTCTGGCCCGCCATATAATGCTTTAGAAAAAAAACGTTCATGTTGGTGCACCCTTCATAGTTCTTAAATCCATGAATTTTGCAAAAATGTTGCAAGGGAAGTCTCTGTGCCAGCCAGGATTATTTTGTTCTTCGTCGCACAATGGTTTCGAGTGGTTAACATTATGCGATATTAGCTGTAGAATACAACTCTCGAAGACGTATTTATGATTCTGACGTTTTCAATCTACGAGAGTTGTAGGGTTCACCCCCATTGAACACAGGGACTTTCTGCACTATGCCCCGTAGACACTCCAAACATGTACAAATTGAAAATAAAGGTGCTTACCCCCACGCAGCAAATGTTAACTATCGCTACGGGGTAGTAGTTTAATGTAATAATCCATATCTTTCAATTAAGAAGTGTTTAATGCCGTCTGTGGCTGATTCTGTCGGAAGTTCCCAATGGGCGGTAGTGACGCGCCCATCTGGTGAAACCCGGAATTACACTCAATGTAAACAGGAAGTAAGCGAGGGTGAAAAAATGGCATTCGGCCATAGACGGCATTAAAACACTTCTTTATGTCACATTATAGCTTAATATGGAACATGAACATCTCTGCCATCAGATCGGATTGCCATGTCTGTCAGGCTGTCAGACTGTCTGTCTGTCTGTCTATCTCGAGACAGAAAAACAGAGAGACATGATAGTATTATAATTTTCCATGACTTCATCACAACCCATCAATCATCATTGAATGAATAGGCACTTGGAGAGAGAGAGAGAGAGAGAGAGAGAGAGAGAGAGAGAGAGAGAGAGAGAGAGAGAGAGAGAGAGAGAGAAGAGAAAGAGAAAGAGAAAGAGAGAGAGAGAGAGAGAGAGAGAGAGAGAGAGAGAGAGACAAGTGCGTGTCAGATAAGTGGCAGGCCGGCAGCGGACCAGAGAGAGAGAGAGAGAGAGAGAGAGAGAGAGAGAGAGAGAGAGAGAGAGAGAGAGAGAGACACAAGTGCGTGTCAGATAAGTGGCAGGCCGGCAGCGGACCACGGACTAAACATCTAATAGGCCTATAGGCTACACATGAACATTTTGCAAAGGCTGTTCTGGTATGCTTTAATTCATCAACGTGATGAAAGCGACCAAATAGGCTAGGCCTATTTCCATGGTGGACACCAGCCTAGGGTTAGACTTGCACAGCAGTTCATTGTCGGTCCATTGTCTGAGAAGCGCAGTGCTGATCCAATAATACAACTCATAATGACTACAGGCGTCGAAATTAAAACCTGTCCCATCCATAGAAGCCAATCTATAATAACGCATAACAATGTTATTTATTATTATTATAATAAATAAATATTTATTCCCATGATTTGCTCTTGGGATGAATTAAACCCCGTATTTAACCAGGTCAATCTAAATGAGATTAAAGCTTATTATCTATTACATTAACATTGTAAAACGCATATGAAAAACACACCAATGGGAGACAGATTCTATAACACTTTGAATTGTATCAAAATGTGTGAAATCGTTATCTAGGCGAGCAGGTGAGATGTGGTTTCACTACTTTTTTCTTTCTGTTCTCTCCTTTTTGAGAGAGAAGGATAAATGTTGCGCTCTGCAGTCAGTAACACAGAAGTAATACCTCTATGGCATAAACGCATATGTTTATTGTTGTTGGAAGGGAGCTTGGCGCATTTGGGGAGCATATAGGCATTTGAAAACATGGGCACAATTGGACCCGTTGGAAAGCCAGAGTGGCACCATTGATTTGACACCATAGGCTATACTGTACAGCTGTTTATTGCCTTGAAATAGAAGATTATTTAAGAGAAAATAGGGTAGAACCGGGACGAACGACGCGCAGGGACGGTTGCAACACGGACCATTTTTCATGCTACACTTAAAATTCGTCACATCCGGTAGTAAGTAAAACTATGCCTAACCCTAACCTTAACCTTAACTCTAACCTCAGTAAAACTATGCCTAAACCTAACCTTAACCTTAACTCTAACCTCAGTAAAACTATGCCTAGACCTAACCTTAACCCTAACTCTAACCTCAGTAAAACTATGCCTGCCAGGAAGCCAATCAGACACAGGTAAGGCGGGTCTATCCTATAACATTGGTGGAATGATACTAGGTTCATTGTTTACCTGGAATTGTATCGTTTCAAATGTGCAGAATGTTGTTTAGATAGATGCTAAGTTGTTTATTTACCTGGTATCCTAATTTCATAGAAGTCGCTCTATTTACAATTGTAATTGTAAATAGTTCCCTGGCGGCTTCTCTTTTCCTGTGGGAAAATGGACACCTGTGTGAGAAATGAAAACGTTCAACAGGGTCAGGAGAAAGATAATTGAACTAACCAAAAAATATATATGTGAGAGATGAGTTAAATAATTGATCAATCTATGGCTGCTACTGCATTGCTACAGCATGCAGTCTCATCGGACATTCGACATGTCAGAAATACCAAAGCACAAATGTGTGTGTGCAGAGAATAGCAACACATGCATGAAAAGTTAATGAGCCGGGAGAAGGATGAAGCCTCATTTTATGTCTTCACACGATGGTGTTTCGCGTGGCTGAAAATAGCCAATCTATAAGCTCACAATGCGTCGCATCGCGACGCATTGTGAGCTTGTGTATCTGGTATTTTCAGAGCCGGACACCGTTGTGGGACGTAGTATAACTTAATGAGCCTATATATTCATACATAAAAGACAGACTTCGGGGATGAGAGGCGTGTAAGGGATCATCGCAGGGCACGGGGGTTGACCGCAGTGGAGGTTCCCAGCTGGGAAATAAAATCAATTTTCCAGCCCTGTATCTTAGCCCGGAGGAACCATCGACGTGCGTGCGCTTGCATACAGGCCTGCGCACATGCTATTTATGCTATATATCTTCAGTTTTGATGAGTCACTCAGTTCCAGACAACTACAATACAGTTATTGTTGAATTACAGGAAATAAAATATGGAGGTCATCCCTCTTCAATGGCCTCAACCAAATACATTTTCAGAGGGGAAAACTAAGTTTATTATTCCAAACAGACACAGTGCAGGAATATAAACAGGAAACACAAAATACTCAAAAACAGGTGCAGGCATGTATTCAACTGTATGATCAGGATTATTACAGGCTTTACTATACAGAGATCATTCCTATGTGGGTCAGGACCCATTTGTGGTTTATTAGATGGTTAGTTGTACAGGATGACCATTTTGAATGTTTTTTCATAACCGTTAACCGAAGCTCATTGATGGTTAATCAACCATACGAACAGATACGAATGGAATGTAGGATACTATTTAGAATGGAGGAATGTTAGTGACTCACTCAGGGTCCCAAATTAACACCTATCAGTACTGCATTTGCAGTCAAGACGCCGCTACAAGAACCCAAGAAGTAAATGTACCCAGCAAGCACAGTCAGGACCCTGACCAATCAGTGACGTCTCTGTTGGAGTTGAATTTCACCTTATGACCCACACAAAGTACAGATACTTGTAGCACGGAGACAATAAGGAAAAACCAGACTCAGACAGGCAGCGAAGGGTATAAGGAAACATGTTTGTATTCAGATCAGAGAGACATTAGAAGGTTACAGTATATCACAGGTCCGCCGATCATCGGTCGCGTCTCTCCGCAGTGTAACAGAGCAAGCACGAGCTTTTAACATTGTCCAGTAACATAAACATATGACATCATAGGATGTGACATCGATGAGGTTCCGGGTGAAGGTGGACTTCTCGGATTGGATGAGAGTCATAGGATGACAGATCAATCGTCCAGCCGTCGGAGGTGTAATCCTGCCATTGGTGGAGAGCGATGAGGTTCCGTCGTCGTCTGATGATGGTAGATGATGGTAGATGATGATTGTGTGACAGTTTATCTCTGGACAACAGCGTCCCCATGTCTGGGTCAAACACGTTTGACATCTGACTGCTCTGACCTGTCACTGGTCAGATGATGATATGGGTGACACTAAAGGGAGACAGCTGTAGAGAAAAGAACATCCAGATACCGTGCTCCCAAAACAATAGATAGCAGAGAAAGCCTGCATGAGTTCGACCTTGGCTTGCAGACAGAGAGAGACTGCTAGTAGAGAGTACAGAGTACTTTTAACATGACTGAGGTACAGGCCCATATGGGACCATTAATAGGACATTTTAACCAGGTTAAGGACCCTAGACACATTATGATAATTAAGATAAGAGATCAAATGAAATGACTCTATCAAGCCTACATCTTATCATGATTTGGATAGGGTCAAAGGTCAAGTTGATTGTACCTTGTGACATTATTCAAAATCAAATCAGACAGGCAAAGATTTAAAGGACTTAAGGCCAAAAATAAATGGTGTTAGATAACATACACATTTATACTTCTTCAAAAGGACTGTATAATTTATTAATTTATTCAAATAAGAAGCAAAACAGGGTTTATAGTTCATGAGTAAATAATCAGCGTTAGTAGGATGAAATCTTACATAGACTATAGAATAATTAAAATGGTAAGTGGGTTCTATATGCTGTTAAATGAGAAAAATGACATCACCTCATAAGTTCCCAGAATAAGGTATTATAATTATGAACAGATCTGTCAAACCTTTCTTTATTTTATTTTGAAGGCCATCCCTTGGCAGGATCTGAATTTTTTAACTTTTAACTTTTCCTGAAAATCCCACAATGTATATGTACCACCAGGAACTTTAGCCAACATAGTCTTGTTTCCAAGAAGCTGTTGTTTCAGGTCCCGCCCCCAAGTGTGTATCGGCTCAGTCGAATTTTAGCCCTACTTCTCCTTGAAGCAATACTGTGGGTAGATATGTTAACCCTAAGCAAAATAATTTATGGCGGGAAAAACTCACGTGATGCCTCTTTACTCACACAGACGTATAGGACCTACTTTTCCTCTTTGAGCAGTCGAGAGGAGAGGCTTCTGTCACTCAATTTAACCAGGAAGATTATTTAATCTGTAAATGAATTAAACACAGAATTACTGGGTGTAGAAAGTGCACATGAAATGTATTTGACAAAACATAAGCAGTTTAAAACAGGTTTAGAACCAGATATAAAATTAAAGTTTAGCCCTGTATGTACAATTGTATGTACAATTAGCAGGTATTGTGACTGTTGTCCAGGAATTGGGTTTGGGTAATGGGGTGGCTTACATTCTCGTTCTAAAATGAAACACAAACACAAAACACAGTAATTAAACATTTAAATCATAATCATATTTAAATCAGAATCATCAAACTCCCCTCTATTTGACACCCATATATCTATAATATAGTGTGTGTCAGATGATTTGTTGATGAGAAAGGGGATGAGAAAAAAATTATGAAAAAATTAAAATTAAAAAGTTATAATTAAAACTTTTAAAATTAAAATATAACAATGAAAAATAAGGAATAAACATCTTTGTTCTGAAGAGTATATTGAAATGAGATAAGTACAGAAAAATAGCAAATCTGCAAGCTTACAAAAAAATCTTAAATTAAAATGATAAAATATTTTCAAAACTTTTAAAATAAATCAAAATGACTTGATAATAAACTTAATATTATAGTTAATGTTCACCAATATTGATATGGAACAAATTGAATCTTATTAGGGTTAATGTAACGGATCTATGTTTTAAATGGAATTCAATATAGACTCAGCTGGTAGGATGACGTTGCCATGGAACCGTGTCTAACATACCACTAACACTTCCTGCTGAAGGAATTATGGGAAATGGAGTCTAAGTAGCCCAGAAGGAATTATGGGAAATTGAGTTTTAAGAGATCAGAGCGACCATTTTGGATGAGCTGATGACGTTAAATTAATGATTTGTCACTGACAGATCCTTGGAAATTGTTTTACTTTGTTCTAACTGACTGGGGAATTAATTAAATTTGGACTAAAATGGTTAGAACTAGCGAGACAGACAAACTCAAACATTCACGCATTCCTGCATAGCTGAAATCGTTCATACATAGATAGTAGAAGGGAGACAAAGATAAACAGATAGACTTTCACTCCTTAGCTCTCTCGCCCGCTCGGACACACACACTGTAGACGACAGCTTGCTGACCCATAGAGAGAGAGAGAGAGAGATAGAGAGAGAAACCGTTCATTACTACACACAGACATACAAACATACCGAACATAGATATCTTCCAGCAACAAACTAATTTTGGAATGAAAAAGATTTTAACCTGATTGGTTTACTTATTATTTTAAATTATATTCAAAATATTTTAAATAAATTAAAACTTATTTTTTAATGCAAAAATAATTATACTGATGGTTCAAGGAATTTAGAACAGAGTTAAAATATATATATTTTAAACTTTTACAACAAGCCTTCATAGTATAACATTATAGTGTGACTGTATTCTTCTGTGGGCATAGCCTTGTTATGATACCAGCTCTGAACAAGAGAATGTAAACAGATAAAACACGGGAGAAGTGAGAGGCTGTATATTGGATAAGGGATTTAAAAGTTATTGTCAAAGTTTAATATATTAAATGGATGGATGATTTAACTACAGTGGTCAAAATAAAACCGGTCAAAGGTAAAAAATATATATACGCTCCCCCCCCGCACCACCCCGGCCGGAGGTGGTGAGAGAAAGAGAGGCAGATAAAATAAAGATATAGATATTATTCGGTACAGATTACAACAGGAATAAAGTACAGAATCTGGGTTCTGCCTGAGTCTAAAGTACATAATCTGGGTTCTGCCTGAGTCTGCTGGGTTCTGCCTGAGTCTGCCTGAGTCATAAAGAAATCGCACCGAAAAAATACAGTCTGAAAACCGTGGAGGAGTAGTAGATAAAAATAGATTAGGGTGTTTGCACTACACTCTGAAACTTAGAAACGGAAAAAGGAATAACGAGCTAAATAATTGACCACTAGATAAGAGAATTTATGAGACATTCAGGAATGTCCTCCCAGGAATATAAGGTGATAAAACATTTTTACTTGACAGGCTCCCTGGCGGAGCTTTGTTAAACAGTCATTTACAAACAGGCTGATAATTATGAGACAAATGGTTCGGTAAAGACAATACATACAATAAAGAAAAAGGTATACTCATCAGATCAAGGCAGGGATAAGTTACATGGAGGTCCCAATCACTGGACCATGGTACAATAAAAATAAAATTATATACTTATCAAATCTGATGTTGGTTCAGGGATCCCGACCCCGATGGCTGGACCATGTGGAATTTGAGACATGTCGAGGGTCCAGTCCAAAGGTCCAGCGATCGCGTCCAGGTCCCAAACAAAATAAATTGTGATACTGTTCAAAGCTAACCTTCATCTGAATAGAAGTGATAAGTCGTTACACCCAAGGCCGGTTCGTTTGATACGTATTAAAACATGGTCTGCCGGGGAAGAGAGTCCGACAATAGCTCAGTTCCCCCCGTCCATATTTCAAACATATCCGGGCTCGATAAGGACCAATTGTTGGAGTTGAATTTCACCTTATGACCCACACAAAGTACAGATACTTGTAGCACGGAGACAATAAGGAAAAACCAAACTCAGACAGGCAACCAAGGGTGCAAGGAAACATGTTTGTATTCAGATCAGAGAGACAATAGAAGGTTTACAGTATATCACAGGTCCGCAACATCGGCCGTCCGTCTCTCCGCAACATCGGCCGTCCGTCTCTCCGCAGTGTAACAGAGCAAGCACGAGCTTTTAACATTGTCCAGTAACATAAACATATGACATCATAGGATGTGACATCGATGAGGTTCCGGGTGAAGGTGGACTTCTCGGATTGGATGAGAGTCATAGGATGACAGATCAATCGTCCAGCCGTCGGAGGTGTAATCCTGCCATTGGTGGAGAGCGATGAGGTTCCGTCGTCGTCTGATGATGGTAGATGATGGTAGATGATGATTGTGTGACAGTTTATCTCTGGACAACAGCGTCCCCATGTCTGGGTCAAACACGTTTGACATCTGACTGCTCTGACCTGTCACTGGTCAGATGATGATTTGGGTGACACTAAAGGGAGACAGCTGTAGAGAAAAGAACATCCAGATACCGTGCTCCCAAAACAATAGATAGCAGAGAAAGCCTGCATGAGTTCGACCTTGGCTTGCAGACAGAGAGAGACTGCTAGTAGAGAGTACAGAGTACTTTTAACATGACTGAGGTACAGGCCCATATGGGACCATTAATAGGACATTTTAACCAGGTTAAGGACCCTAGACACATTATGATAATTAAGATAAGAGATCAAATGAAATGACTCTATCAGTCTCGATTGGGGCTAGATCAAGTCAAACCAAGACAAGTCAGATCTGGCCCAGAATATCACCTGATTTCAACCAAAATTAATCCTGACCACAAAAACGTCACTTCCAGGACGTCATCTAAACACATTTCTCATCACCCAAACTTGCTGTCCAAATGTCCATATGATGTCCCGGTGATGACGTCCTGTAAATGACGTAAAGATCATCCCCATATGGGCTGTGATCTGGCCTAGTCCTGAACGTCACCGGGGTGATGACCGGGCGTCATCATAACGTCATCATGACGTCATTGTGCTTGCTGGGTAATCTTTGGTGAGTAAACCATAAGAAAATCACTTGGGTGAAAGTATTAAAGTAGCTCACTTCATTATGTACTTATTGATTAAGTTAAAATGTATTAAGTATCAAAAGTATAAAGACCTTTTCATAGTACAAAGAAACAAAACAGCCAGAAATGTTGTCTACTTCTACTACTTCTCTACTCTATTGAGTGCAGTTCATCCAGCACAAACCATCCATTTGTAACTATTTCTGAGTTTTGAGTGGATGTTGTTTAAGACATTATTCTCCTTTTGTATCCATTAGCTTGTGTTAGTTTTGTGTGCATTTTCTCCTTCGTCCATCTTTTCCATCTTTATCCACTACAAACTCATAAGAGCTTGTGCTCTTATCACCCGGGTGCTCAAAACATAAACACAATGCAAAAACCTTTCATTCATACGAACATGTAAACACTTCACATTGCCAGCCTGTCTACAATACTCTTCTCACAAAGACGTTTCCATGCCAGGGACCTGTGCACAGAACACACTGAAATACCTACTTCCTCTTTTCTTAATATCAAAATCTAAGCCTGTGCATCATAAAGGACTGGCACAGAAATCCTATCAAAATGCAAACATGCAGTATGAAGCAGGCCCTATAAGTTACCATAATGAACATAATATGTCCATTAATTGTTGTGTCCTATCGGTCCTATAGCACACAACAAAATTAATGGTGAAACAGTTAACCATGAACATTTTGTTAATTTTTCTTGTGACCCTTCCAGTCATTTTACAATTGTGGCCCCCTGCCTAATCTAGTTGAATACCCCTGTATAAGGCCATAACCATAACGCATCACGCGTTATGAGCTTGTAGGTCTGCTATTTTCACTAGTTTGGGTCCCAGAGAGACATCAAACATCTCTTTTGTGTCTTGAGCTAAAAGGTTTGGGAGCCACTGGTCTAATTGGAAAACACAACACTACGTATGAACAATCAACACAGCATAGCCTGAGGCTAACAGCAAACAAGTTAAGTGAACACACGATTGCATGGAGGGGAAACATGGAACTCCAGGAGAGTCAAACCAAAGATCCTTGATATATTACAGAGATATCCAATCCCATGCCTTAGCATTAGCATGAAATAGTAAATCTTGCGAGAGTGTTGCTGACAAAGACTATTTCCCCCTGACTTGTCTCTCTGAAAAAAGTCAATTTTAATGTCAGAATGTTCTGAACATCATGTGGCTTGTGAAGAATGGGTCCAATATTTACTCCAGTGACCATGGGGCAAAAGAATCAGTCATAGTCTGTGTTCACGTTCACTTCTCCCATTGGAATTAATAGACTCATAAGTGACCTACTTCTGGTCTCCTAAAGGGGCGACTCACCCCCATTTCACACACATACTGTAGAAGAAGACAAGCGAAGTGTAGGAGACTTGCTTTCCCTTTGTCTTGTCTTTGTATTAACTACAAAGGAAAACAGAAAACTCTACAAGCAGGAATCATTACGACAAAATAAAAGGAACAGAATGACAGATGGTGACACCCCTTGGCCTTTATTCACCAGAGAGAAAGCAGGTGCATCAGTGGCAGAGGCATCAAACAGCGATAATACTTTAGATATTTCAGGTTGGCTTGTTCCATTCCATTGCATTAATGAATGTATTTAAAGTACCTTGTAGCCTACTACCATCATTTCAAGTATTTAGTTTTCTTTCGTTTTTTTAAATAATGGGGGCCTGCATAAGTGGTTCTCAAAGTGGGGTCTGGGGACCCCCAGGGGGGGGTGTCCCAGGAAAAGTTTATTATTTGTTTATCATATGCTACTGGTACCAACAGATGTCTTGTTCAGTTGTGATGGTTGGGAGGGTTTCTCGTCACAAGTTGAAAAACAAATAGTTGACTGTTGGGTGGAAACCTTGTATGTCCAAACCGTTCCTTTTTTTAAAATATATTAGTAAAAAAGTAGCTGATCTACAAGCTCACATGTGATGTGTTGTGAGCTTGTAGATTGGCTATTTTCACCACTTTTGTGAGACACTCTTGTACGACGAAGTAGGGCCATTAAGTGACCACATTTTTTTTTTGAGATATGAGGTCTATGCCTGACAGTGTCCGAACGCTGTTTTGTATATGGATGGTGTTTAGTTACATTTACATGCAGAAGAGACAGCACAGCAACATCACACTCAGTTCTCAGTTCAATTAGCAATGAGGATTTGGCTGCTAAACAAAGTGAATACTTTGTTTTGCGAGAGATGCCTGTGTTGCCTATGATGCACTAGTACAACAGTATTTCCAAAACAGCGGATCGTGACCAATTTTTTAGTAAATATCCCTTTTTTTCATTTCCTTAAGTAACTGGTGTAATTACATACTGTAAGTTTGAAATGTGTGTGGAATACTTTTAAGTTGTGATTACCGATAGAATTTTTTGTTGAGCTGTGAAGCAATGGTAACTATTGTTATGGGGCTGTCTGATGATCATCTGTCTGCCTGCACTGTAGAAAATGTAGAAGGTCATAGCGCGCCACAACGCAAAGTGTTGTAAGCTTTTAGATCGGCTATTTTTGAATAGCCGAAGTATAAAATAGGGCTTAAGTGGATAATGTAGGTTATGCAATAATAATAAAATTCAGCAAAATTAGTAACTGGAGTTTTTTAATAATTGTACAGAAAAATAGCAAATCTGCAAGCTTACAAAAAAATCTTAAATTAAAATGATAAAATATTTTCAAAACTTTTAAAATAAATCAAAATGACTTGATAATAAACTTAATATTATAGTTAATGTTCACCAATATTGATATGGAACAAATTGAATCTTATTAGGGTTAATGTAACGGATCTATGTTTTAAATGGAATTCAATATAGACTCAGCTGGTAGGATGACGTTGCCATGGAACCGTGTCTAACATACCACTAACACTTCCTGCTGAAGGAATTATGGGAAATGGAGTCTAAGTAGCCCAGAAGGAATTATGGGAAATTGAGTTTTAAGAGATCAGAGCGACCATTTTGGATGAGCTGATGACGTTAAATTAATGATTTGTCACTGACAGATCCTTGGAAATTGTTTTACTTTGTTCTAACTGACTGGGGAATTAATTAAATTTGGACTAAAATGGTTAGAACTAGCGAGACAGACAAACTCAAACATTCACGCATTCCTGCATAGCTGAAATCGTTCATACATAGATAGTAGAAGGGAGACAAAGATAAACAGATAGACTTTCACTCCTTAGCTCTCTCGCCCGCTCGGACACACACACTGTAGACGACAGCTTGCTGACCCATAGAGAGAGAGAGAGAGAGATAGAGAGAGAAACCGTTCATTACTACACACAGACATACAAACATACCGAACATAGATATCTTCCAGCAACAAACTAATTTTGGAATGAAAAAGATTTTAACCTGATTGGTTTACTTATTATTTTAAATTATATTCAAAATATTTTAAATAAATTAAAACTTATTTTTTAATGCAAAAATAATTATACTGATGGTTCAAGGAATTTAGAACAGAGTTAAAATATATATATTTTAAACTTTTACAACAAGCCTTCATAGTATAACATTATAGTGTGACTGTATTCTTCTGTGGGCATAGCCTTGTTATGATACCAGCTCTGAACAAGAGAATGTAAACAGATAAAACACGGGAGAAGTGAGAGGCTGTATATTGGATAAGGGATTTAAAAGTTATTGTCAAAGTTTAATATATTAAATGGATGGATGATTTAACTACAGTGGTCAAAATAAAACCGGTCAAAGGTAAAAAATATATATACGCTCCCCCCCCGCACCACCCCGGCCGGAGGTGGTGAGAGAAAGAGAGGCAGATAAAATAAAGATATAGATATTATTCGGTACAGATTACAACAGGAATAAAGTACAGAATCTGGGTTCTGCCTGAGTCTAAAGTACATAATCTGGGTTCTGCCTGAGTCTGCTGGGTTCTGCCTGAGTCTGCCTGAGTCATAAAGAAATCGCACCGAAAAAATACAGTCTGAAAACCGTGGAGGAGTAGTAGATAAAAATAGATTAGGGTGTTTGCACTACACTCTGAAACTTAGAAACGGAAAAAGGAATAACGAGCTAAATAATTGACCACTAGATAAGAGAATTTATGAGACATTCAGGAATGTCCTCCCAGGAATATAAGGTGATAAAACATTTTTACTTGACAGGCTCCCTGGCGGAGCTTTGTTAAACAGTCATTTACAAACAGGCTGATAATTATGAGACAAATGGTTCGGTAAAGACAATACATACAATAAAGAAAAAGGTATACTCATCAGATCAAGGCAGGGATAAGTTACATGGAGGTCCCAATCACTGGACCATGGTACAATAAAAATAAAATTATATACTTATCAAATCTGATGTTGGTTCAGGGATCCCGACCCCGATGGCTGGACCATGTGGAATTTGAGACATGTCGAGGGTCCAGTCCAAAGGTCCAGCGATCGCGTCCAGGTCCCAAACAAAATAAATTGTGATACTGTTCAAAGCTAACCTTCATCTGAATAGAAGTGATAAGTCGTTACACCCAAGGCCGGTTCGTTTGATACGTATTAAAACATGGTCTGCCGGGGAAGAGAGTCCGACAATAGCTCAGTTCCCCCCGTCCATATTTCAAACATATCCGGGCTCGATAAGGACCAATTGTTGGAGTTGAATTTCACCTTATGACCCACACAAAGTACAGATACTTGTAGCACGGAGACAATAAGGAAAAACCAAACTCAGACAGGCAACCAAGGGTGCAAGGAAACATGTTTGTATTCAGATCAGAGAGACAATAGAAGGTTTACAGTATATCACAGGTCCGCAACATCGGCCGTCCGTCTCTCCGCAACATCGGCCGTCCGTCTCTCCGCAGTGTAACAGAGCAAGCACGAGCTTTTAACATTGTCCAGTAACATAAACATATGACATCATAGGATGTGACATCGATGAGGTTCCGGGTGAAGGTGGACTTCTCGGATTGGATGAGAGTCATAGGATGACAGATCAATCGTCCAGCCGTCGGAGGTGTAATCCTGCCATTGGTGGAGAGCGATGAGGTTCCGTCGTCGTCTGATGATGGTAGATGATGGTAGATGATGATTGTGTGACAGTTTATCTCTGGACAACAGCGTCCCCATGTCTGGGTCAAACACGTTTGACATCTGACTGCTCTGACCTGTCACTGGTCAGATGATGATTTGGGTGACACTAAAGGGAGACAGCTGTAGAGAAAAGAACATCCAGATACCGTGCTCCCAAAACAATAGATAGCAGAGAAAGCCTGCATGAGTTCGACCTTGGCTTGCAGACAGAGAGAGACTGCTAGTAGAGAGTACAGAGTACTTTTAACATGACTGAGGTACAGGCCCATATGGGACCATTAATAGGACATTTTAACCAGGTTAAGGACCCTAGACACATTATGATAATTAAGATAAGAGATCAAATGAAATGACTCTATCAGTCTCGATTGGGGCTAGATCAAGTCAAACCAAGACAAGTCAGATCTGGCCCAGAATATCACCTGATTTCAACCAAAATTAATCCTGACCACAAAAACGTCACTTCCAGGACGTCATCTAAACACATTTCTCATCACCCAAACTTGCTGTCCAAATGTCCATATGATGTCCCGGTGATGACGTCCTGTAAATGACGTAAAGATCATCCCCATATGGGCTGTGATCTGGCCTAGTCCTGAACGTCACCGGGGTGATGACCGGGCGTCATCATAACGTCATCATGACGTCATTGTGCTTGCTGGGTAATCTTTGGTGAGTAAACCATAAGAAAATCACTTGGGTGAAAGTATTAAAGTAGCTCACTTCATTATGTACTTATTGATTAAGTTAAAATGTATTAAGTATCAAAAGTATAAAGACCTTTTCATAGTACAAAGAAACAAAACAGCCAGAAATGTTGTCTACTTCTACTACTTCTCTACTCTATTGAGTGCAGTTCATCCAGCACAAACCATCCATTTGTAACTATTTCTGAGTTTTGAGTGGATGTTGTTTAAGACATTATTCTCCTTTTGTATCCATTAGCTTGTGTTAGTTTTGTGTGCATTTTCTCCTTCGTCCATCTTTTCCATCTTTATCCACTACAAACTCATAAGAGCTTGTGCTCTTATCACCCGGGTGCTCAAAACATAAACACAATGCAAAAACCTTTCATTCATACGAACATGTAAACACTTCACATTGCCAGCCTGTCTACAATACTCTTCTCACAAAGACGTTTCCATGCCAGGGACCTGTGCACAGAACACACTGAAATACCTACTTCCTCTTTTCTTAATATCAAAATCTAAGCCTGTGCATCATAAAGGACTGGCACAGAAATCCTATCAAAATGCAAACATGCAGTATGAAGCAGGCCCTATAAGTTACCATAATGAACATAATATGTCCATTAATTGTTGTGTCCTATCGGTCCTATAGCACACAACAAAATTAATGGTGAAACAGTTAACCATGAACATTTTGTTAATTTTTCTTGTGACCCTTCCAGTCATTTTACAATTGTGGCCCCCTGCCTAATCTAGTTGAATACCCCTGTATAAGGCCATAACCATAACGCATCACGCGTTATGAGCTTGTAGGTCTGCTATTTTCACTAGTTTGGGTCCCAGAGAGACATCAAACATCTCTTTTGTGTCTTGAGCTAAAAGGTTTGGGAGCCACTGGTCTAATTGGAAAACACAACACTACGTATGAACAATCAACACAGCATAGCCTGAGGCTAACAGCAAACAAGTTAAGTGAACACACGATTGCATGGAGGGGAAACATGGAACTCCAGGAGAGTCAAACCAAAGATCCTTGATATATTACAGAGATATCCAATCCCATGCCTTAGCATTAGCATGAAATAGTAAATCTTGCGAGAGTGTTGCTGACAAAGACTATTTCCCCCTGACTTGTCTCTCTGAAAAAAGTCAATTTTAATGTCAGAATGTTCTGAACATCATGTGGCTTGTGAAGAATGGGTCCAATATTTACTCCAGTGACCATGGGGCAAAAGAATCAGTCATAGTCTGTGTTCACGTTCACTTCTCCCATTGGAATTAATAGACTCATAAGTGACCTACTTCTGGTCTCCTAAAGGGGCGACTCACCCCCATTTCACACACATACTGTAGAAGAAGACAAGCGAAGTGTAGGAGACTTGCTTTCCCTTTGTCTTGTCTTTGTATTAACTACAAAGGAAAACAGAAAACTCTACAAGCAGGAATCATTACGACAAAATAAAAGGAACAGAATGACAGATGGTGACACCCCTTGGCCTTTATTCACCAGAGAGAAAGCAGGTGCATCAGTGGCAGAGGCATCAAACAGCGATAATACTTTAGATATTTCAGGTTGGCTTGTTCCATTCCATTGCATTAATGAATGTATTTAAAGTACCTTGTAGCCTACTACCATCATTTCAAGTATTTAGTTTTCTTTCGTTTTTTTAAATAATGGGGGCCTGCATAAGTGGTTCTCAAAGTGGGGTCTGGGGACCCCCAGGGGGGGGTGTCCCAGGAAAAGTTTATTATTTGTTTATCATATGCTACTGGTACCAACAGATGTCTTGTTCAGTTGTGATGGTTGGGAGGGTTTCTCGTCACAAGTTGAAAAACAAATAGTTGACTGTTGGGTGGAAACCTTGTATGTCCAAACCGTTCCTTTTTTTAAAATATATTAGTAAAAAAGTAGCTGATCTACAAGCTCACATGTGATGTGTTGTGAGCTTGTAGATTGGCTATTTTCACCACTTTTGTGAGACACTCTTGTACGACGAAGTAGGGCCATTAAGTGACCACATTTTTTTTTTGAGATATGAGGTCTATGCCTGACAGTGTCCGAACGCTGTTTTGTATATGGATGGTGTTTAGTTACATTTACATGCAGAAGAGACAGCACAGCAACATCACACTCAGTTCTCAGTTCAATTAGCAATGAGGATTTGGCTGCTAAACAAAGTGAATACTTTGTTTTGCGAGAGATGCCTGTGTTGCCTATGATGCACTAGTACAACAGTATTTCCAAAACAGCGGATCGTGACCAATTTTTTAGTAAATATCCCTTTTTTTCATTTCCTTAAGTAACTGGTGTAATTACATACTGTAAGTTTGAAATGTGTGTGGAATACTTTTAAGTTGTGATTACCGATAGAATTTTTTGTTGAGCTGTGAAGCAATGGTAACTATTGTTATGGGGCTGTCTGATGATCATCTGTCTGCCTGCACTGTAGAAAATGTAGAAGGTCATAGCGCGCCACAACGCAAAGTGTTGTAAGCTTTTAGATCGGCTATTTTTGAATAGCCGAAGTATAAAATAGGGCTTAAGTGGATAATGTAGGTTATGCAATAATAATAAAATTCAGCAAAATTAGTAACTGGAGTTTTTTAATAATTGTATTGGAGTAAAAAGTACAATATTTACCTCTAAGATGTAGAGTACCTGTAGCAACTCATATTGGCTCATAAAGTATTGTACTTGAGTAAATGTACTTAGCTACTTTACACCAGGCACTCATAAGACAACACCTCCTGCATATAAAGCAAGGTGGAAGTTTTATGTGGAAAGGGTGATTTTTGAAAAGGTCTACCAACGACGTTTTCAGATTGACCAGTCACAGTGTCAACATAGTTGCCACGTCTCCTTAATATAAGTGACTTTGGGCTTGTTTTTCTGTAAATATTGGTAGTTGCGGGTTCCGGCTTTTTGGGGCTTGTTTCCAAAGCATAGTTGCTTATTTGGGCTGTTGCAGGATCCATCCACAACCCAACCTCACGTCACCAGGCTTTCCACAACAGCATTCCCTCTGCCCCTCCCCTTCCGCCACACGCACGCACGCACGCACGCACGCACGCACGCACGCACGCACGCACGCACGCACGCACGCACGCACGCACGCACGCACGCACGCACGCACGCACGCACGCACGACCATGTGCTCCATACATGTTCAAAGAACTCCAGAGGGATATTGGAGAAGCCCAACATTCCCTCATGACTGACGAAAGCACATGCACTATAATGCATCTGTTACTTTGGCTTTTAGAGAGTGTTTGTACGCGCCCGTAGTCGCCGAATGAAGTAACCACTCTATTGTTAAGTAGTTAATGTGTGAATTAATTCGAAACTCCAATGACCAGCGGTCATTATCACCTCAAGACAATAGCCACACATAAGCCTTCACCTCAGACGCCACATTGTCACACGGAAAAGGTTATTCGAACTGAAGTTACGTCAGATACGCTTCCTCGGACGGTTTCTCGATGGCTACGCTTGGCTACGAAATACTTCTGCAGGTCACACTACATACGTATATAGCGTAACACGGTAGAACACGACACTGGGCAACACTGAGTGTCAAACCCAGACATTTGTGTGGACACAGCCACACTCCATCGACATTATGTGTGCCCATTACTCAGGGAAGAGGCAACTGGCCCTTTATATACAGTAGCTATACGCCCCTGGCCATTGCACCACTCAAACCAGTTTCTTGTCGTGACCATGGTGTTGTGTGATCTCATCGCAAGATGGTCTCAGGTTATTTATTGCTGTTGTTTATGAGCTGAGCTCCTATGCAGAAGGTATGCCTGTACTGTAAGTGACACCTTCTCAGGTGCTAATGAAAGGGCGGAACCCCAGACCCTCTGGTGGGGGTGCGTTGCCACTCACCAGGGGACTGTGTACAAATATTTACAGACACCATATGGAGAATCTGCTGCTCACTGGTTGTATATATATATATCGTTGCTGTTGGGGAGAAACCTCTTATCTCCATAGTCAAACTTTTTGCCCTATACTTGATCATACTACAGCGTCACGCGAAAGCATCAAAAGTAGCAGATCTACAGCTCGAAATGCGGCGTGAAGCGACGCGACGCGTTTCGAGCTTGTCGATCTGCTACTTTTGCTGTTTTTAAATTTGAATCCTGAAAAGTAACAGTTTTACCATATGTCCCGGTTTGACCGAGATTGAGTTTCAAGCTGGGTGTCCCGAGTCCCGACAAAAAAATTGCGTTGCATTGTGAGGTTTTAGATCAGCTATTTTCCCCATTAAAAAAAATGTATACTTTTCAGAAATGTGTAGTTTGTACTTTTGAAAAGTACAAACTATACAAACGCACACACCCACCGACCCACACCTACCCACACACACATGCACGCACGCACACGCACACACACACACACGCACACACACACACACACACACACACACACACACACACACACACACACACACACACACACACACACACACACACACACACACACACACACACGCACACACACACACACACACACACACACACACACACACACATTTGCGTACTTGGCTGCATATAGCAGAGTGCCATTGAGTGACACTGACAAATCCAGTGTTTTCCCCATCTCCGGTGCCATTGTGACGGGGTGCATAGTGGAAGTGACATGTGGGTGCGTGACTGGGAATGATAATGTGACACTCTGACAGGTACCAGTGTTGCTGTCACAGTATACTGGGCTCATCTCAGCCAGGTCAGCGGAGCTTTGGAGACTTCTCGGACCATCACCCACCGTCCCAACGCCCCCCCCCCCCCCCCCCCCACCAAACAAAACCCCCACCACTCCAATCCCCCACTCCCGGTCTGACAGGATCAGAACCCCATCTTCCACTGCACACACACACACACACACACACACACACACACACACACACACACACACACACACACACACACACACACACACACACACACACACACACACACACACACACACACACACACACTAACACATGCATACACACACACACACACACACACACACACACACACACACACACACACACACACACACACACACACACACACACACACACACACACACTAACACATGCACACACACACACACACACACACACACACACACACACACACACACACACACACACACACACACACACACACACACACACACACACACACACACACACTGTCGCGTGCGCGTGTCTGTACACACACACACGCACGCACACACGCACGCGCACACGCACGCGCGCACACACACACACACACACACACACACACACACACACACACACACACACACACACACACACACACACACACACACACACACACACACACACACACACATGTCTGTCACTTGGCTCACTTGGCTAACAGGGAGGGTAGTATGCTGCACAGTGGGAATTCATCCTAGTGCGTTTTATCTCCAGTCTGTCTGGTATTTTGGAACAGTGGGAGCAGTTAAGTTTTCAGCAGGTTTATTATTGGCCTCATTGCTGTTTCCTGTATTATTATTCTCTCTGAACCATAGTCTGAGGACAGCCCAATCATAACAAGCTGAAAAGCTGCAACATATTTCACTGGCTTAGTCAGTCCAATAAAGGCTCCGTTTTGCAGTGGTGGAAGACGTACTCAGGTGCTTTTTTACTTAAGTAAAAGTAACAATACCACCATATAAAACATACTCTGTTACAAGTAAAAGGCTTGCTACTTGAATAAAAGTGCAAAATGATTGGCATCAACATATATTAATACAGTACGAAACTAAAAGTACTAAAATGTCTAAAAATGTATTAAACCTTTAAAGAATATTTAAAAAATAAGCGCACCACGTCATGTGTCATGTAGAAGATAGGGCTTAAGTGGAAAATAGGGCTTAAGTGGTTAATGAATGTTTTGTATTGATAATCTCAGTCTGTAAACTAAAGCTGTCAAATGATATAGTGGAGTAAAAAAAATAGTGCAATATTTTCCTCTGCGATGTAGTGGAGTAGAAGCTAAAGTATAGCAGAAATACTCAAGTAAATGAAATGTACCTCAAAATTGTATACTTAAGCACAGTACTGGAGTAAATGCACTTAGTTACTTTACATCGGTATTGTTTTGGAAGGGTGAAGGAGCCCTGGAGGCTCCACTATAAACTCCTCCCATCAAATCCACAGACCGTTTTGTGGTGGAAAAATGAGGATTTCACGCTTATTGTGCATTTTTCTAACCAAATGGGATTATTTTCTCCATTGACTGATACATCTTCTGCAAGTGGTGCTCCAGGCGTTCAACCAAGTGTGACGCAACATTATTTCAACCGAACCACCGCGAGACCTAACCTTTAGCTCATTAATGCTCCAGTGTGCATTTGTTTTGGATTGTTTTATGCAAATGAGTTGGTTATAAATTAATTAGTGAGAGCTCTTGGCTTGCCTTTTTTTTGTTTTTTCAGGATACTCTATATCAGTGGTTCTCAATCAGTGGTCCCGGGAGCACCAGTGGTCCTTGAGGGTGTTCCAGGGGGTCCCCAGCCAAATTAATAGTATAGGAACCAAATTGACCCATGTGTGTCTGTAACTCTGAGAGTGTACAAAACATGTGTACACTCTCAGAGTTAAATTAACACTAATGATGATGATACAGTGTGGACCCCCAAGAAATCAAAATGGTTGAGTCCCTGGCATATCTTTTCAAATGGGGGTCCGTGGGCTAATATGTGTCAATTTGGGGGTGCTTGACGCAAAAAAGGTTGAAAACCGCTGCTCTATATCATTGTTAGCACGGTCTCTACTCAGATTTGCTCATGTTGCCATATTTGTTATGCCTACTACATCTGAATTTAACTTATTAAACATTGTAGCTCATGATGTTGTCTAAAAAGTATTTTTATGGCATTTAGAATCATCGTATACTCCAGTGACTTATCAATCTTTTTAGTGAGCAGTGAGCTCTTAAGCCGGTATGCTTATATATGTCACAGGGAAATTGGCATTCCAGGAAAATTGAAAGAGGAGTGCTCGCTTTTAGGCGCGGGGCTTTGGGTTTTTTACGCGAGGCTCGCAAGGAGGAGGAGGAGGCGCGAGGCGGGGCTTTGATACGAGGCGGCGCGAGGAGGAGGAGGCGCGAATCGGGGCTTTGATACGAGGCGGCGTGAGGAGGAGGAGGCGCGAATCGGGGCTTTGATACGAGGCGGCGTGAGGAGGAGGCGCGAGGCGGGGCTTTGATGCAAGGCCGACCTGGCTTTTGTTGTTCCCCCCCACATAGCAACCAGGAAGCTACGCTAGGGGAACACTGAACACGCGTTCACACGCACACGTGATAATAGTTATTGCCCATGACGGAGGCGCGCCGACTCAGCAGAGCTTGAGGCCGAGGAGGCGCGCCCTCGCGCCTACAGGCGCGAGTGCCCGCGTCGACCGGCCAAAGGTCTGCTAGTCGAATCAGCGCCGTCCGAGTCGTGAACCGATAGGGGGAGAATAGATCTTTTCATGGGTTACAGTCTATGGTTACTATCCAGTGTCCATGACGACACACATGTGTGCGTGTGTGCGTGTGCATGTGTGTGCATGTACACACGCACACGCGTGCGCACACATGCGTGTGCATTTGTGCATGCGCACACATGCACACAATCACACACGCATGTGCATGCGTGTGGATTCAGTGTGGATTCAGTGTGCATTCATTGCCCTCTAGTGTTGGTTATACAGAATTGCCTGGGTGGGTGGTAAAAACAAGCGCTCCTTTTTCAATTACCCTGGAATGCCAATTTCCCTGTAACATATACATACCTAGAAGTAGTAATAGATCAGGATGGTTCGTTCAAAGCACTTTGGCCCAGTTGGATATGAGGAGCAGCAGGATTGTTAATACATTAAACCTATTTATGATTTGTTCTTTCATTGTAACTAAATCCATATTATTTTATCAAAATGTAATGACAAGCCAACTCTCTGTTTGTCACACATCAATGTATAATATTGTATGCTAGTGTAGAAAATCTGTTGTTTCCTTCAGAACTACATTAATATATATATATATCTGTATTAACTTCAACATTATAATTTTTTATTTAACAAGCAATTGAGAGAGTTTTTCTCTGCCTGTCAGAGCCTGTCATACTGACAGTTCCATTGCTTATCTTTCATACTCGCTCATCTCCAAGCATCTACATGTCTTGTGTATATCGTTCCCATCGGGCAGAAACCGCATATCTCCATACAGGTCAAGTTTAATTGATTGTTGATTTTTATTTTCAACATAAAATATGAGACAAATAAATACCATTATTCATAATAATATCTTTGTACATGTTTGGCAAAAGGATACAACACAAAGAAAAGTGATCGAGGGCTTATTTCCATTGTGGTCCTAGTTTTAGTTTGCTGTTTTAGTTGCAATTTTAGAGGGAAAGTTACATGGAAAAAGGCAAGAACAAATCAATGGTATAAAATACAGCCTATTAATGAATCCATTAACCTGTAATTTGTATTTTTTTAACAGCATTTGGTCCTTACTTACTGGAACTTACGTATTAGAGGTTTTAATTAGAATCAACAATCAGAGGACACATTTCAGGGCTTATTTTTCAGTACTTCTGTCAAACCAAGGCACAATGGACAGTATAGCTGTCACCGAGCAAGTCTCATTGTTAACAACAACAAAATTCATAGGAGAAAAAAAAAAAATCAGTGTGCTGAAATATACAGTATAGATTATTATCCAGGCATTCGTCAGTGATGAGCGACAAATCCTGGGGCGATAATTTATTTATCACAGCCATATTTATTAATAAAACTCGCATCTGATCAACAGTTTAACTCAGAGGTTCGCAATGTGTGGTCCGGGGACCTCCAGGGGTCCTTGAGGGGGTTCCTGAAAATTAAGTTTAACCACTTTTATAGATTACTTCAGCTATTCAAAAATACCGGATCTACAAGCATGCAACACGTCGCCGCTATTTTTCTAATCTAGAAACATTTTGAACATGGAACAATATCATCTTATGAGGGTCCCTGGCACAACATATTTTGAGCTGGGCGTCCGCAGCCAGATATCAATTTGGGGGTCCTTGACATAAAAACATGTTTGAGAACCACTACTTTCACTGAATAAAGAAGTGAATATTACTGTGGAATCTTCCCTGGTGAACAAAATGGTAGTCATCCTGGGATTTCCCCACAGTGTGGGGAGGGAGGTGGCTGAAAACATGGCCGCCCTCACCATTATGCAGCCATTCTGTGAACCATTGAAAGGTCATTGTTTTCCACTCTGTGTTTTGGTTTCCGTTACACCCGGCTACACTCCAGTGTCTCCTCAGCCAGGGAATTCTACCAAACTATCTGAAGCAATCGTGTCTGCTGGCGGCCGAGGTTTCCTCTGTGTTTGACATGGTGGGTCCCACCAGGGACAGCTAGGAGGTCACCGATAGTGACAGCACAACATGAGGGGGGGGACTTTAGATTGTGTTGATTGGTCAGCTGCTGTATTATCCCTAGGGAAGATATGGCTTTATAGATATATCACAAACTGGATGGTTCAAGAATATTCTGTGCATCTTTGTGCTCCCAGGAGGATAAACACCACTGATTGTGGTGACCTGCATGGCCTTCCCTCTACCACCACACTTAAAGGAGAATTTCGCCCGACGTTATACCTTTATTATGACGTTATGATATCCTAGGACGAGTGGTACGGTACAGAAATTCCATAACTCCATAACGGATCCACCACAGTTAAAAACCCACGCCTACGGTCCTTGCTTTATTGGTCCTCGCGTATTTTAATAGCTTTTTTTTCTTTTCTGGCGAGATCTGATGTTTACAGTGAGAGAACACTATGCAACCTGTTGTTCTTGAATGCGCTCTATACCGTGAGCCATGCTTTGGCGACACTTCCGGCGCCTGACCGGAATACGCGATTTAAAGCAAAGACCATAGGAGCGGGTTTTTAACTGTAGCGGATCCGTTATGGAGTTATGGAATTTCTGTACTGTAGGCTACCACTCATCCTAGGATATCGTAACGTCATAATGAAGGTAAGAATAACGTCAGGCGAAATTCTCCTTTAAGGGACAAATTCACATACTTGATGCAAACAAAAGCTGGGGTCCTGTGTAGGACAGTGTTGATTTTGACAGCAAAGTTTCTATATTTTTTTCAATTCAATTTAGTTTTAGTCATATTTTAGTAATTTGAAATATTTTAGTTTTAGTCTACTTTTAGTTGACTAAATATCATAGGATTTTAGTCGATTTTAGTCAACTAAAATACATTTTTGGCGGCCCATGATGCCTGATTTCCTACTTATAGAAGAGGCTATGCATGGCTTTTCCAAATTTCTCCAGAATTTTCTAAATGAGAGAAAGTAGCCGATCCATGAGCTCACAATGCATTGCTTTGCAACATTGTGCGTGCCAAAAGTAGCCGATCTACAAGTCTACTTGTAGACCGATCTACTTGTAGATCTGCTACTTGTAGACCGATCTACTTGTAGATCTGCTATCTTCGGAGCACGACACCAAGCATGCGCAACCAAGCATAAAATGACTTGTCTTAGTTCTACTGGATCTCTTCTCCACTATTCCACCCTATTTTCATCTAGTTTTTATTTGTTCACGAAATTGTCAATATGTTTAATAGTTTCAGTCATCATAGCTTAGTTTTTATTTCGTTTTCGGCAGTGGTAGTTGAGGACCATTTTTCGTCATAGTTTTAGTCGACAAACTAACACTGGTGTAGGGCTGTAAGTAACTATAGATTATTTTCTTAGCAGTTATTCTATCAATTACGATTCATTGAATAATCAAGAAGCATGTTTTTTATCTTTTGTATTGTTTTTATATACTGTATATATCCACAAATCATTTAATCATTTAGGGAAACAACAGTATGTAATTGCTTTGAGCTTTAAGCCGTACACCCACGCCATGGTCTGGTGAATCAGCCAACACCAGTACAGCACAGTACGTGGCATCATGCTCTATTTCAAAGCTGCATTGAATCCTAAAAAGTAACAGTTTTGGACATATGAGGTTTCCGCCCGACAGAGAAGATATTGGCATTGTGGTTGAGTATTATCTCCTTTTTTTCGCTACGGTGTGAAGGCGCATACATTTACTCTCAACTACAGATTTCTCTTTGGGAAACCTGTAATTAGATGCTACAGTGAAGTGTTGTCGCACATAGGCCATACCTTTCCATCTTAATGTAGGCATACCTATGTTAAAGCCAGCCGATGTAGGCTATCATTGTTGGTTATATCACTGTTTCTCAACGACCGGCCTGTGGACCCCAAGTCGTCCAAATGGACGCTTGCGGGTCTGTAACTCTGATAGTGTTCAAATGGAACCAAATGGACCCGTAATCCCACAGATAGCAAATGTTATCAAATGGGGGTCCATGGCATATCATGTCCTTGATATGAAATAGGCTAATAATCACTGGGTTATACAGTATACATGATGTTTATCAATAGTAAATATATAGTTTGTAGTTTTGAAATTTTTAGCGTTTTGAATGTGAAGTTCATGGTGAGGGCGTGGCGACGGACTTTGTGGATTCTATGCCCGGCAAAGTGGAGAAATGGGTTAGTTTGATTAGGTTCAATATGTTGTCAGCGAGTGTGTTGTAGGTGGATTCAACCATGAACAATCAAACGATCCCTTTTCATTTCCTGTAGCGTAGCTGGTCATTTCCACAGTCTCATGGAAGAGTAATTTTCTCCTCGGAGCAAACTGATGTCCTTGTGCATTAGGTGCAAAGTCGTCCAAACAGCAAATCCACCAGCGCCTCAAGCAGACGCCGAGAGCAGATGGTGTGAAATTATCTTGGGAGGAAATGCAGTTAATAAGTCTGTCACTGGTCCTATGAGAAGTGCTTCTCTGTGTCAGTCATTTTTTAACCTGTCCACGTGACCTGTCCATGACAAAATGTTGTTTATAAAATGGAGCTGGTGCGCTCCAAGGATAATTCAAGTACAATTGGACTACGAAAGTCAAAACTCCACGGACAGTCCGCTAGACTTTTCCATCCAAACGGGAGCGTACCTATGTTCCCTCATCCTTACATTATTGTTCCCTCATCCGTATGATTCCTCATAAGGGGGGCTGACATTTGTCAACAAGAACTCAGGGAGTGTTGGGAGGGAGGTGTAGGATGTAGGCTCTACGTTCCACCAATGTTAGAATGCCTAAAAAGCAGCAAATTATTATGATTTTTTTCCCCCAGCTTAGGGATTTATACAGATAAGTGTAACCCATATAAGGGCGCGTCCCACCAAAACATGGTTCGCCGCTGTTTAACTTAAAGGGATATTTCACTTTCAAAAAAACTTTTGGTCATTTTATCGTCTCTACAGGCCTTTGTGAGCCCCCCCACACAGTTTTTAAGTTGCTTGATTCAGCCTGCCCCCCTAATACGCGAGGGGGCCGTGTTTTTTCAATTACTTTTTTCATTTATTTTAAATACTATAATTTTTTTTATTAAAAAAATTAAATTAAATTAAAAAATAAATGAAAATAAATGAAAAAAATATTCAGAAAAACACGGCCCCCTCACACATTAGGAGGGCAGGGTGAGTCACCAGAACCAAGCACGGGTCTTTTCGACGAATCTAACATGGTTAAAATGGAGTTTGAAGTTACAATGGGTTTGTAGAGGAAGGGGGCGTGTCTGATAAAATGAATATCAAATATATAAATACTGAATCGAGCAACTTAAAAACTGTCTGGGGGGCTCACAAAGGCCTGAGTAGATGATAAAATTACCAAAAGTTTTTTTGAAAGTGAAATATCCCTTTAAGGTTGTGCACGGCCACAGTTTTCTTGCAGCCAGCGCATTCTAAATAAACCTAAATAAACAGAGTGACCCACCTGTCACTCACTTTCAGGACCCTCCCATGCAACAGCTACAACCATAGATATAGAAACCTAGATACCTCATTGGCCTCTGCAGTTCATTGTAACGACTGGTATCTCAATACAAGGCTCTTCCGCAGGGCTGTTTGACTACTGACCAATCACATCGCGTTAACTACTGGCCAATCACAGCGCGTCTAACTGACTAGTTGCTGCGCGGCTGCCTCTTAAGAAAAGACCCGCCCCTCTGATTGGCCTACCGAACGCCCCCTTCTGTGACGCACACGGAAGTTTCCAGCTTGCCCTGCTGAAGCGGAAGGAAGTGGATGGCTAGCCCAAGCCTTATATGGGCTAGCCCTGCGGAACAAGGAAGCGCGCCCGAGATACGAACGCTTCAGAGCCGAAGGAGGCGTCTACCTTTATATGTCTATGGCTACAACCAGTTGCTCTATCGAAAGCACCATGTCGCTTCCTGAGTCTTGGGACGGTCCGCCTTTGACTCACCCGATTGGACAGAGGGGGAAAAGCAGCATAGAGTGCATAAACGCAAGATGTGCACGACAAGCGGAAAGATGCGCAAGAGCGTGAATCCACGCATTTACATTGACAAAGCATTGACAGATTCCGCCCTATAGGTAAAATAAAAGTGCGGTGGGACCACGCCCTAAAGCAGGGTTTATTATTTTGGAGATTCCACATCATACACCTCTGAAAAAGAAAATAGCAATAGACGAATGCATACCTCGATATACGGTGGTTGATCTCGTCCAAGCAGGCGAGCAGCACAAATCGTTGTCCTCTCTCTAATTTGCAAACGACACACCCCCTACTGCCAGAGGTGTAAAGTAACTAAGTACATGTACTCAAGTACTGTACAAAGTTGAGGTACTTTTATTTTACTGGAGTATTTCCAATTGAGTATTTCGAATTGGATTCATTGAATAAATGAACGCCCTGCTTGATCATACTACAGCGTCACACAAAAGCATGACGCCGCGTTTCGAGCTTGTAGATCTGCTGCTTTTGCTGTTTTTAAATTTGAATCCTGAAAAGTAACGGTTTTGGACATAGTATGAGGTTTCCACCCGACAGAGACGATGTGCCGTGAATCTTTGTTTATCTTTTGTAGCTGCCAGTGTGAATGCATTGCAGCACAAGAGTAAACACAGTTCCTAAGTGGCATTCTCCTGTCAGACAGCAGAAGGACGTCTCTTGCATCGTCCTCCTTTGTGCACCTAAAGGCCTTCACTGACGGACAGCAGGCAGAGGAAACAAGGGACCCGGAATGTCACTGCTCAGGAGCGCGTAGTTGTACTGTTGTTGGTGGGTAAAAAGTGTTGTGTGACTGACGGAAATGACAATATCTATTTAACTGGAACTAAGACAAGGCGATATTTCGTTGCTGTCGGCAACCCCCCCCCCCCCTCCATAAATGAATGTCCTACTTCGTTGTATTGACAGTGTCACGCTAAGGTAGCGAAAATAGTGTGAGCTTGTAGATCTGCTTTTGAAAGTTAAGTGGTTTTGTAAGTGGTTAAGTGTGTCTGCGGGTTTTATGAATATTGATCCAGTGAAAAGTACTAGCAAGAGCTTGTGTCTAAATAAAAATAACATTGAATCCATTGGAACACAAGACATTTTTACCTCATTTCCTGAAAAGCAACAGTTTTGGACATACAAGGTTTCCACCCGACAGAGACGACAGAGCACATTTCATACACAAAGGCAATTAAAGATGCATTATGTAAGGCATAAAAGGCATAACTACCAATTATTATACCATGGTTTGACTTTTTATTCAAATGCAGAAAGTTAGGTGAGCGCTAACCTGTAGCCTTTCATCCATGACACCCTTTTACTTAGAATAATTGTCTTCCTTTTTACTAAGACAATTAGTAAAAGTAATATGGAAGTTTTGTTTTGGAAATTATCAAAGCAATCATTTGAGGTTAAAAAGTTACAAAGTTGTTGCAAGACAACTTGTTTTTTAATGATTTTGCTTATGCAGGGTAGATTTAATATGTCTTTAGTTGCTAATTATAGAAGCAACTGGGTTAGACTTTTTAATTGAGGCTTAATAAGTGCAGTTTTCAAAGCCTTTGGAAAATTGCCTGGAAGAAGAGAACTGTTAATTATTTTGCCGTAAATGTGTTTCTGGAGAGCTGAACACATTGTTTAAGGAGCTAGTGGGCAGAACTTGAAGACTTGCAGGATGACTTGAGACGTCAACTAGTGGGTTTTGTAGTCAATGTCCTAAAATTCTGTGAAGTGGAGGTCAGGGGTTGTCAGCGCTGCGGGGGGTTGTCAGTCTTATATAGTCCTGTAGCAGAGGCCCTCAGATTTTGAGATACCCCCACCCGAGTTAGAACAAAACACAACCATGTTTTTTCTTATCTTTAGGGTCTCCCATTAATGAAATGGATTGTTGTGAAATTTTATTTTGGGGCAAAATTATTTTTTTTGGCTATTCTTTAGAACTACCCCAATCTCTGAAAAAGGCAAATCCGAATAGGGCAAAGGTGACCAAATATGCTATAACTTGAGAATGCTCACTCTTATCTTCATCAAATTTGCTGAGGTATGAACCAGGTGTCTACCCTACATCACCAAATATAGTCCTTTAAACATACCTTTAGTTTAGGCGGAAATTGTACTTTTGTAGTGAGGACTCCTCTACTTTCCCTCATTTAGAAAAACAACATACGTTTATGTCAAATAAGCTGTTACTGCATAGCCTAAGATGCTATTAAACAATAACCAGTGATTGTGTGGAGAGATCTAGTACAGTTTTATTGCAAATGAGACTTCTTTAGACATACCCCTAATCACAGTATTCAATTTGTGTAATGCTTCTCTGTATTGAGGCCTGCAATTCTCAACAAAATCAATTAATCTATGCACCTTTGGTTTGGATGTGTAAATAAAAAAGTTCTTACTGAAATCATAAATTCATATTTCCATTAATTAATGACATGGCTTCATGTTGCCCCTGCCACACACAGCAATCATGTGTGAGTGTGATTGAATATGGTGCTGTACTTTGCTCACATACATAATTGCTTCAACATTGCCCCAAATTTTACTGGAACAAGGCTTCAAGATATTCTCAAAACACAACAAAACTAATAGTCACAAATTGCAATTTGCAGTAATTCAGAAGGTGGTGGCAGAGAATATTGTCAGTTGATAGATAGTATTGTTTTCAATATTGAAAGGTTTTGGATAGCTCTGTGGATCAAATTTAGCCCAAACTAAATTCATCTTTGACTATACACCCCACCCCAAAAAAATGTCTTGCATTATGAACCAATCTCTCTGCACCCCTCCCCTTACCCACCCAACTTCATAACTCCTCCCCTACATACACGAGAATATTATTTTTTTTAGCGCAGTGTCATCTTGTAGATACAAGATTTTGAAAAACATTAAATAGATGTTTTAACACATTAGGAAGGCAATCAGTGTGAGTGTGCAAAGAGGGGTGGGGGTGGTTATGGAGGTTAGTGTAGAGCTGTCAGAACCGAGTATCTACTGGGTGCCTAGACAGAGGGGAGTATGGGGGGTGGGTCTGGTCTAGAGTTTAGTGGGCCTAGGGTTCCCCTCAGGTGGGTAGAGGGGAGTATGGGGGTCACTGGATTGCTCCCTGGGCACTTGGAGCGCAGAAGAGCAAAGTTAGGAGCCAAGGAGACCCTGAGTTTCTCCTCTCCCCCATGTCCGATGTGCAAAATCTCCAATAGAAATTATACGCCATTTCAAAGATTTTTTTGCAAACGATACATGAAAGATAAACTTGTATCTTTGCCAGATCTCACTCCAAGTGGCTTAGGGAGCCTGCGCTCTCTTCGTTCTCAGCTCCTCCAAAAGCAAATTAGCATTTGGGATGCAAACGATTTCTAAGTCACGGCACGCTGGAGGATGGAGTGAGGAGGAGGCAGAAATTAAGGTATTGGAATTTAGCTAATGCGTGAGGCTGAGAGGAGTGTCCCTATGTCGCCTGGCTCACTGGATAGTCCCACTGGTCCCAAGTGGACCTCCACGCTGGCTCCCGAGATAGGCACCCCCGAGATAGGCTCTCTTGAGTTAGCATAGGTAGTGAGGACAGTCCCCAGTGGTGGTGGTTGTAAGACCTCCACATATTGCAAGACTGTGTCATATAAATATGTATGTATGCTGGCCCCAAATGGACCTCCTGGCGGGTCTGGCTGGCTCCTATGCCCGAGATAGGCGCTCGTGAGTGGGCATAGGCGTTCGTGAGGAGGGTCAGCCCCCCCATAGTGGTGGTTGTAAGACCTCCACGTGGTGGTGCATGACTGTGTGTCAGGCAGACAAGGGTGTATGTCGGACTGGCTCACAGGAGAGTCGGTGGTGGCTGACCATTAATATTCCCAGGGGCCCCCACTGACTTATCATTATGGCTCAGAGCGTCCTCTCCCCTCTCCAGAACAGCTCCAGAACAAAAACTTGGTGTTTGCCAAAAGCAATGCTTGTTTGTTGGATAGCAGCATAGACACAGCCCCTTATGGGTGTGGAGGTCGGTTAGATTGGGATTCTATGGGGAGACTGGAGCCCAGGGCGTCATGGGCTGTCCCCTAGACGTACCTTCTTGCTGTTAAAATTATCCAGAAAAAAAGATCAAGGTTCAAGCTTATTGCCAGCAGTACCAATCACAAAATAAAATGTGAAATTAATTTTGCACTAAAACCTCACACAACTACTAGTCTCAGGAATAAGGAGATGTTTGTGACAAGCACATCTGCACCTTATCCACGCCACACTCCTCCACCACCCCTGCCTAGACACCCAGACACTAGATACATGTTGTGATAGCTCTGTACTGACTTGCACACCCTCTCTAGGCCCATAAGGGGCCATTTCTCTCCACTGTATCCCCACTGAGGAGTCCATCTTCCCCATAGACCAGACAAGTGGCCATCTTTTTTGAGTGTAGCGTTGTGAGCTTGTACATCGGCTATCTTCACAATGTTTGTCTTTTTCTTACCTAATATTTGAGATAATATTGAGTCTTAAGAGTAATTAAATTGTAACTTTAGAAATGTGTAGATACCCTGTATACACTTATACTGTATGTTGGTTTGTTTACTGTTGAATGAGAGAACAATGTTGCACATCAAGCTAACCATCTGGGAACCCCCCAAAATCATTTGGGGGACCCCCAGTTTGGGAACCAGACACCTTTACAAACAAATTGGTGAAGAAATTTCCCGGTAAGGAATTTCTTCCAAGATTTGTGTAATATTCCCAGTCTATCACATTGGCAGCCATGTTTTTACAAATGTCACAGTACCACCCAGTAATAATTAATTTATTCCTTATTGGTATCAAAAGAAAGCTTCAACAGAATGTGAATTACATGTATAGGTGATGAATTCACCAATCCTGGGCATTATGGCATGTAGAAAAGGGAGACATGTCAAATTACATTGTTAAATATGCTTATAACCAGTGGTGGACAGTAACGGAGTAAATGTACTTGAGTACTGTACTTGAGAACAGATTCTGAGGATCTGTACTTTACTTGAGTATTAGATTGTTTTGATACGTATTACTCTTACTTGAGTACATTTCCAAGACAAATATTTTACTTTTACTCGAGTATATTTCTAGGAAGGCTATAAAGTACTGAGTACTTTTAAGCCCACTCCACATCAATGTTTCGCCATGCATGTTGCAAGGAGTTGCAACATGCAACTACTTGCAACTACTTGCAACCATTAACCCATGGCAGTTGCAAGGAGTTGCAACATGCAACTACTTGCAACTCCTTGCAACCATTAACCCCAATGGCAGTTGCAGGAGTTGCAACATGCCACTACTTGCAACTACTTGCAACCATTACCCCATGGCAGTTGCAAGGAGTTGCAACATGCAACTACTTGCAACTCCTTGCAACCATTAACCCCAATGGCAGTTGCAGGAGTTGCAACATGCCACTACTTGCAACTACTTGCAACCATTACCCCAATGGCAGTTGCAAGGAGTTGCATCGGTGTGGTTGACCTTAAAACAGTTTTGTTGCAAGGAGTTGCGACTAGTTGCATTGGTGCGGTTTGGCCTTTAGGTTGGCTGTTTTTTTTCTTCCCTAAAATGCAATTGGCCTAACTTCTGCTCTCACACTGGCCGTGTTTCTGGCTTCCCCCTCCGCTCGCCTCTTTGTTACATCTTGTATGGGTGTATAGGAGAAAAAAGTATTTAGTTCTGGTTCCTCAGTCATTTCTATGTTTTTATAGGTGTTTCTGAAGGCTTTGTATAACGTCCACAAGCAAGCACATCAGTGCATGCAGTGCAGGTGGTTTCAGAGAGTTACATGGTCCTATAAATTCATTGTGAAAACATTACAGCAATTCATTGATATCAAAATTAAGAAATGTACTTCTACTTTTACTTGTACTTTAAGTATTTTTCAAAGCATGTACTTTGGAATACTTAAGTATATTTAAAAGCAATTACTTTTTTACTCTTACTTGAGTAACATTTTGACTGAGCTACTTTTACTTATAATGGAGTAAATTTGACCAAGGAGTATCTGTACTCTTACTCAAGTACTGGGGTCGAGTACTTCGTCCACCTCTGCTTATAACCAATTGCTTTAATATATAAGTGTACTTATAATCACTTGACTATAATTTATATATGCTAATTGGATTCCTAGATCACCAAAACATGGGGTTAGGCACCAAAATTACTTGTGTAGGGCAAATAATGAAGGAGTAATGGTCTTTTAAGGAACTGGTGGCGGCCATCTTGGAAATTTGACATTTCTAATGATCAGATTTTGGTAAACTTTTGATATGTTATTAAGTACACCTGATACTACAATAAACCATTGAGAAACCTTTTGTTCTAATAATTTTTGGGTCAAACCATATTTGCACCCGCCTATAATGTTTTATTTCCAGAGAAGGGGTATGTCTAAAGAAGTCTAATTTGCAATAAAACTGTACTAGATCTCTCCACACAACCACTGGTTATTGTTTAATAGCATCTTAGGCTATGCAGTAACAGCTTATTTGACATAAATGTATGTTTTTTTCTAAATGAGGGAAAGTAGAGGAGTCCTCACTACAAAAGTACAATTTCCGCCTAAACTAAAGGTATGTTTAAAGGACTATATTTCAGTATTTCTTTATGTAAATTACATTCTGTAAATGTAAATTACATTCTACACTCTTTGGTGATGTAGGGTAGACACCTGGTTCATACCTCAGCAAATTTGATGAAGATAAGAGTGAGCATTCTCAAGTTATAGCATATTTGGTCACCTTTGCCCTATTCGGATTTGCCTTTTTCAGAGATTGGGGTAGTTCTAAAGAATAGCCAAAAAAAACAATTTTGCCCCAAAAATTTTTTTCACAACAATCCATTTCTTTAATGGGAGACCCTAAAGATAAGAAAAAACATGGTTGTGTTTTGTTCTAACTCGGGTGGGGGTATCTCAAAAACTAAGGGCTTTTTTGAGGACTTGCTACAGGACTATATAGGGATAGTTCATCCCCAAAATGACTTTTTTTCCCGTATCGATTGGTCACCCCATGGAGACTTGAATTCATGGATTTGTTCTTGTTTTTGTCGCATTCCTATGCCAATAATTTGATGACCGGCAGCGGTTCTGGTAGGAGACACAAAGAGTCTCCTTTGTGTCTCCTACCGGAATCGATATAAAAATAAAAATGTTTTGGGTGAACTATCCCTTTATAAGTTGTGTGCATTATTAATATTTGTGCGAATAAAATTCGAGGAAAATTATTGTCTAGAGTTTCTCAATTGCAAGTTGTAAGCGAGGAGTTTCTATTTATATAGTGCAGTGCTTATAGGCACATGAACAAAAAAAAGGTCTTAAAAACATGCAGACTGCTCAACTTCCTCAGGCAGCAATTGGTAAGCATGTGAAATCCTGCCTGTTTTGCTTTGGATCTTTGCTTTTTTTGCTCAACCACTTTTTTGTGTGGCTCTCTTTATACGTCATATGTGAAATCAGTGTTTTTTTTTTCACTAGAAATTGTTTTAAACCTAACAACCAATCAATCAATCAAAATTTACACACACACAGCACATTTAAAAACAACCATAGTTGACCAAAGTGCTGCACTAGTTCAAAAACAAACAAAACATACAAGCAAACAGAACAAAACAAAGCAATACATGGGAGCAAGCAAAAATCTCTCCAGAACTGGAGAGATCTTTGGTGCCAGTGAGGAGGCAATGACTTCCATAACATTTAGAGTTTTAAATAATCTATCGAAGTTTCCCAAGGAGCTTTCTGGGGAAAAGGAGGTGTGGGCATTTTTTCCTCCCCAATTTAGTCGTTGTGCCAATTAATCCCTCCATCCCTTCCAGCGAGGAGCCCCCACCGGGAGGACGTAGAGCCTTCGTCCTACTCCCCCTGGCCAACAGGTGCCGCCCCAGCCCGTAGGAGTATACGTAGAGACAACCTCCCTGCCCAGCTTCCCTCCCCCGAACACGGGCCAATTGTTTTCACATAGACGCTCGACAAAGCCGGATGCACCACGGTGGATTTGAACCCACAACCTCCGCGGTGGTGCGCAGATACTTTGCCACTGTGCCACCCTAGCACCCTGTCTGCTTATTATAAGCGAGTAAGCAACATTGGGCTTGTTTTTTCTGTAAAGTCGCTTGTAAATATGCGTTTTTTTGTTTTCATAGACCTGGCTGCTTGTTTCTCTTGCAAAATCTGTCAACACTGGTCAGAACATGCAACAGCAGCTAGTAAGAATGAAACACAGGATAGGGGGGCTTTAGGCTACAGTAAGAGCAGCTAAGTGTCAAGAGCCATTGATCATGCATTTTAATCAGCTGTGTGGAGGGAGATCTTGTAGGCAGACTAATATGACCCTTTCTGATTTCTGTCAGAATGTCACATTATTATTGACTGACTCGGATCACTCAAATGAATTGAATGACTGACAACAGTCAGCCTTTCACGCAAGGGCTCAAGGGACACTGGAAACTCATGGATACTGTAGATTCTAGAGGGTCATTTACAGAGGTTGATGTGGGAGCTGGTTATAGTGAGATCACCAAGAAGAAATCAACATGCACACTCTCGAAAAAGTTTGTGGTACTCGGGGTAAAAACGCCCTTAGCTAAAGACATATAACCTTCGTCTGTGACCAAGATGTAGATTGATTAATGAAGCAGATACAAAGTGTAAAATTTGTATGATAGTGCCGAATGTTTGCCCTGGAATAGGGATGCCAGGGTTCATGCGGTTCATTCAGATATTGAGTTTTCACTTTGATATTTTTTTCATTTTAGTAATGCGATTCAAGAACTGTGTCACGAACTTGAAGACAATCAGCACTTTTGCACAGATCAAAAGGATGTTGAAAAGGCCTTTTGGCAAAGAGACGTTGACCTGACACCATCTGTGGTTATTCATTTAAATCATGTGCAATTGAGTCTTTGCAGTAGGTTCTCATCATGGGGTTGTTTGTCACGGTTCAAAGCAGGAGGTTTAGGACCCAGACACGGGACAGACAAGCGGAGGCAGAGCAGTCCAAATGCAAAGGGTTTTATTAACACAAAACCCCACACGAGGGAACAAGGAGCAAAAACACTAGGAAATAATTGCAAGGAAATACACAAGGAAAAGACTAGGAGACTAAAGTTCAACAGGCAAGACTAAACACAGTGACTTACTTTAAAGAACAAACACTGGGAGGCGATCCAAGTGGCGCAGTGGTAAAGTCCCTGCAAGTCCCCTGAATTATCCCTGCTAATTCCCATCAAGGGTCGCCACAGCGGATCATCTGTTTCCATCTGCTTCTGTTCTCTGTTTCTTCCTCGGTCACTCCAGCCACCTGCATGTCATCTCTCACCGAATCCATAAATCTCCTTTTTGGCCTTTCCTCTTCTCCTCTTGCATGGCAGCTCCATCTTCAGCATCCGTCTCCCAATGTACCCCTCATTTCTCCTCTGCACACGTCCAAATCACACTCCCCATTACTTGCTCGCAACGTGCTGCGACGCGTTGTGAGTTTGTAGATCGGCTATTTCTTTCCACACCGAGATTCGGTGTGGACAGAAACAACAGCATACCAAGTACAGTTGTAACCAGGGTTGCATTACTCATGGGACGGCCTTGCACGCCGTGCAGGAACCTATTTGAACAGGAGCACGCGCAGGCACACGCATAGATTTAAAACAACTTTAAATTCACACCTCAACAAAGTTAACAAAGGCTACCGACTGCCGGTTGTCACACCAGCATGAATAGGAATGCCGAATGGGCCTAGATGCATATCAATTGTCCATTGTGTGACCTGTAGTGTACTGTAGGTGTTAAGCGACGTGCACGTCACATCATTAAAATAGAGTGCAACCACATACCAAATCAGCATTGCAACACTGGTTGTAACTCAGGTCTGTTTCACTAAGATAGAGGGTTTGAGTGTTTAAATGTAGCCCTGAGGTGTAGAACAAAGTGGTATAAAAATAGCACGTTTCCAGCAGGCATCACTCAGATACAAAAGACATGGCAATGTTGCACAGATCTACTGTATGCTAGGAGAAGCATTTTCTTAATGAATTAATTCATTTATACCTTATTTATTCTAGTCGTTATTTATTTATTTCTTCCTTTTGTAAATGTTAAATACATATACTTTTTCTCTTTTGAAGTACTTGAGCACTTTTTCCATGGTTTTCCACTTGTCATGTGCGTCAAAATGGATGCATTGTCTACTGTCCACTGCAAACCAAATCTAGCTACGTGTACAAATAAAATAACCTGAACCTGAAATGTGTAGGAGGCTACAGTAGCCGTCTACAAACATACATAGAGTCTGGAACTACGCCTCCTGAAAGCTGATATAAGGAAGTTAAGTCGTGTTTGTCATTTCCGTTCTCGAAGAAAATTGGTTCCATTTGTACACTCTGTATAAATTAACACAGAGTTCTGCTTCGTCTGTCTGTCTGTCTGTCTGTCTCCCCCTCTCTCCCTCTCTTTTTATCTCTACCTCCTCTTTCTCTCTCTCTCTCTCTCTCGCTCTCTCTCTCTCTCTCTCTCTGTAATGACTATAAGGCAGATGCATGTTGAAGGACCACCTGCAGGCGCTCAGCGTGGTGTGTGTGTCCAGGCGTCTGCATCTCCTCCATCTTCCCAACAAGCAGGGCCACTGATCACACACACACACACACACACGCACGCACGCACGCACGCACGCACGCACGCACGCACGCACGCACGCACGCACGCACGCACGCACGCACGCACGCACGCACGCACGCACACACGCACACACACACACACACACACACACACACACACAAACACACACACACACACACACACACACACACACACACACACACACACACACACACACACACACACACACACACACACACACACACAGCTCCTCACCGCCCTGCTGCTGGCGCCACCTCACCTTCACATACTTCGCACACACACACACACACACACACACACACACACACACACACACACACACACACACACACACACACACACACACGTCTGTAAATACACCAGGGGAGGACCGCCGATGCAGGTTTTATGCAAATCAACTTTCATATCGCTGCTGTTGGGTGGAAACCTTGTATGTCCAAAAAACGTTCCTTTATTAGGATTATTTTAAAAACATTTTAAAATAGTGAAGATAGCCAATCTACAAGCTCACAAAGTGCCACATTGCGACGCGTTGTGACCTTTATAGATCTGCCTTTTCATTTTTTTGGTGTGAGACTCTTGTGTGATGAAGTAGGGCATACAATTATGAAAAACATAAGCAGTTGAAATATTGAAATACAAGGTTTCTATCCGACAGAAATGGTATATTTATACTTCCTCAGATCAGCCCTCTCACTTTGACAAAGTGAATAACACTCACCACCGACAGAGAATCATCGGTCTTCTCTGATTGTGGGATTTTTGTTATATTTTCTCTTCACTCAGTCAGAGAATATTCACACCTGCTTTGTTGTGTTTAAATTCCGTTTTTGGTTGATTTTCTTTTTCTGTTTACAACGGAAAGAAATAGAAACATTACAGAAAGATGATTGTCTCTGCTGCTGCAATTAAAAACGAAGAAAAAAAAAGAGGTGTTTCTCCCGTTTGTTTTTTTCCTGTTCTACACCGGATTTGAACACAGGTCTCCGGCGCAAGAGCTTACATTTATACCACTGAGCTAATAGAGCCTGACCTGCTTGCTCTGGGGAGAAATTTAATTCTGACCTTTACGTCAACATTTTTGTCAAACCGGAAACAGGATCGTGTCAAAGGTTCTATCCAACCTAGACACAGTATCTAAATATCTTATTAGAAGAGCAGAGAGGGGGCACGGTGGCGCAGTCGGTAGCGCTGTCGCCTCACAGCTAGAAGGTCCTGGATTCGATCCCCGCCGAGGACGCTGTGGGCGCTGGGGGCGTGTTCTCTCCTCCGTGTCATCAGTGCCCATACCCTAGGTGAGGTTGGTGAAAGGGCCTTGTTGTGTGGAGTTTGCATGTTCTCCCCGTTTCCCCTAGGGTAGATACCCTTACAAAAATATGCAGTAATCCTGGTCTCTATGCCTGATGGAGGGGAAAGGAACTGGTTGGAATAACGTGTTCCTTCCACGCGCTACGTCCAACCGGGGAAACTCCCCCCTGTCGGATGATAAAAAGGCTTGTTAGCGCTCATGCATCAAAGGAGGCATGAGCTCGGCTCTGGGCTCTCCCTAGGCTGGCAGAGGGAGTGTAGCGCCCAGCATTACTTTACAATTAGCACTGGGTGAAAAAAATGGGGTTGCAAAATCGTGGGATAAAAGAAAAAAAGAAAGAAAAAAGAAGAGCAGGGAGACCAAATACAACACAACCACCCAAATTGTACGTTATATTGAATTAACATTCACTCTACCATAGATATAAGTAACATTTTATTCACTAAACAAATGACATGTAATAGAGCTTGAAGTCTGTACTTCGTTGGGCCCCAATCAGGATCAACCACCCACGCTGATTGGATTCCGTTACATAGACATGCAAATGTTCACAATTAAATGATATTGATTTTAGTCTCTCAACCATTTAACCTATACATACATCGTTGACCGGGGTCCCCCAAGGGTCTATTAAATACTATACCTCATTTTCCCCTCTTGTAGTGACTGTCTTGGCCCAAGACAGTCTTGGGCAAGACTTGGGCTCTTTAATCCATGAGGACCCGGAACGCATCTGTGTCATTTTAGATTTGAGCTATAACCATTATTTTATACTTTGGCTATTCAAAAATAGCAGATCTACAAGCTTGTAGCGCGGCACAGAATACCGCGCTACCAGCTTGTAGATCTGCTATTTTCTTTTTAAATCTTGAACGTTTGTGCAAATCTTTGAATACATATATTTTTTGAAACATATATATGTTTCAAAAATCCTGTTTCGCTATTTTGAGTGGCCAAACAGCATTGGCCACAAGTCATAAGAACTGGTAATTAAGACACGCAACATAAGGCCCTAAGTCTCATGGGACCAAACAAGCCTGACTTCCTCTATGCAATTCCTACACTCTAAACAAAAAGTTGCAACTTACGACATACAGTATGGTGCATTTATATTGCGCCTTAGCGCCGTGACTGTCTTTCTTAAACTATACCCCTTGATTAATTTACATTACAATGGCCTTACAGAGACCAACAGACCTGTGCTGGAATGCTGAGCTGTTATCCAGCAGACACTCTTCAAATAAGATCATCTACCCTACAGTACACTGTTTGTTTACATTTTTAATCTAAAAGCTGGTAATTACTCGTATGATGAGGGTGAGACCCATAAGGATGAAGGTAAATTACACAGATGATGATGATGAAGAGCACAGGAGAAGCACTCACAATCTGCCTCAGTGCATGATTAAACCAAAATACCACTTTGGGACACATTCTCACATAATTATGAGCAAACTCCCCCTTCTGGACGTTACATGCAATTCCCTTATGATCAAAGAAGTTTGAAAATGTGCACCGTTGCGTGAATGATCTATAGGATATCCTTATATGGGGGGAAATGTGGAAAAAAGGGCCATCTCCAGTACACAGACTGGTTTAGTGGAGTCAGTCCACAGCGTGACTTATATAGCCAGTGGTGGGAAAAGTACTCAAATGTTTTACTTAACTAGAAGTATCAATACTGCAATGTAGAAGTACTCCGTTACAAGTAAAGGTCTGGAATTAAAAATGTACTTAAATAAAAGTACAAAAGTATTGGTATCAAAATATACTTAAAGTACCAAAAGTAAAAGTACTAAAAGGTTTGAAAATAGCAGATCTACAAGTTCACAACGTGTCGCGATGCGACGCGTTATGAGCTTGTAGATCGTCTATTTTCAAATAGCCTATAATTGTAGCGGAGCAAAAGTACAATATTTGCCTCTGAGATGTAGTGGAGTAGAAGTAAAAGTACTGAAAATACAGTACTTGAGTAAATGTACTTACTAGTAGTTACTTTACACCACTGCTTATAGCAGAAGGGACGTTGGGAAGGGCGAGTTCTGACTGAAGAACCGTGGGGTATGGGGGACTTTCATGTAGCAACTGTTTGGAAGATGGGGGGGGGGGGGCGTGGGGGGTTATGGGGTGAATGGTGGGGGGTCTTTTACGTTGGGAGGGGCCAAGCGCTTTTTTCTAGTTTTTATAATCAGACAGCAATCATCCATCCAGGCTGTGGATCGACACTAGACAAACATGCACTATGGTTTGCGTGTTCTCCCCCGTGTCCCCTAAGGTAGGTACCCTCACAAAAACATGAAGTAATCCTGGTCTCTATACTGCCTCCCCCTGGTCAGCCGGGGCGCCTGATGGAGGGGAAAGGAACTGGTTGGAATAACGTGTTCCTTCCACACGCTACAGTACGTCCTACCGGGGGAACCCCCCCTGTCAGGTGATAATAAGTGGCTTGCTCACTCCTCATGCATTGAAGGAAGCATGACCTCAGCTCGGGGCTCTCCCCAGGCTGGCAGAGGGAGAGTAGCGCCAGGATTACAAGTTTAGGCATTGGCACTGGGTGAAATAATAGGGTTACAAAATCGTGGGATAAAAATTAAGGGAATAAATAAAAACAAATACAAGTGAACACCTTGATAGTATAATCCCCCGCACTCCGCCCCCACCCCTCCTTTCTCTGTAAATATACCTTGTGATTCCACTGAGTTTTATTCCATTTGTTTTGTAGTATATTTTGTATTGTATTGTATTGTCTGTATCATACTGAAATGAGTGCAATGGACCACAATGGAAACGAGCCGCTGGGGCTTTTTGTGTTATCCTTTTTGCACCTTTGACTGTATGCACCTGTACTATTAATGAGCATGTTAATAAAGTATTCAATCAATCTAACGTTATCAGATTTATAAAAATGCATTTATCTCTGATTTATTTTCCCATATTGCGTTTTTGGTGATAACAAGAATTGTTCTTTTCCGGATGATAGAAGAGACCATCGTCCTCCCCATCAGACATCTGTTGTTTACAAAAGATTTCTGTGGGTCCCGGAAGATTAGTAAAAATGCTGGCACTGGCAGATGAATCAATAAATTAATTCCTTTTATATTAATGTTATCATGGATTCTTTTTGTGTTTTGCCAAATATTTGCGGGCCCACTTACAATGTCCTCACAGCCCACCACCAGTGGGCCCCGGGTCACAGCTTGAGAACCAGTGGTGATTTATTGTGGGGGACATTAATTGACACGTTCCAATCAGAGCATGTGTCTCCCTCCCACCAGTCCCTTACTATTGGAAGAGGGACTACAATTCTATTTCAGGAGATGATTGGTCCCTTTGTGTTGGCTGAGGGCTATTATGCAACCAGCGAGGACCGCTAGTCATTTTAATTGCCACTGCACATAAGAAAAGACTTGCACGCACACGCACACACACACACGCACACGCACACGCACACGCACACGCACACGCACACGCACACGCACACGCACACGCACACACACACGCACGCACGCACGCACACACACGCACACGTGGACACGCACACGTGGACACGCACACGTGGACACTCGTTATTGCCAAACTATAGCTGTTGTTTGTCCGGAAATGGGCCATTTGAAAATCAGGCAGGGGGGAGAGAGAGAGAGAGAGAGAGAGAGAGAGAGAGAGAGAGAGAGAGAGAGAGAGAGAGAGAGAGAGAGAGAGAGAGGGGGGGGGGGGGGGTGCGGTGTGTGTGTGTGTGTGTGTGTGTGTGTGTGTGTGTGTGTGTGTGTGTCTCACACGTGTGTGCGTGCGTGTGTACGCACGTGTGTAGGTATGGGTGTGTGGGTGCAACTTATGACATGTGTTTCTGTATGAGTATGCAACTAAGACAGATTGAGAGGAAAGAATGAATGAAGAAATTAATGAAGAAATTATTTCAAATAAAATCCTAATTTATTCACATATTTGCCCCCCTGTCCTCATTTCCAGGTTGGCTCTTAATTGGCTGTCACTTAATTGGTCATGTTCCTCTTAATTGGGTTGTGTACCTCTTAATTGGTTGGCTTTCCCCACATTCCCTGACTAATTATGAAACAGGAAGGTTGCTGATGTAATGTTGTTTTGTGGAGATGGAGAAGATGACACCAGCCTCACTGGTAGCATGCAGTGTTTAGAATACATGGACAGCTTGAACGTAAATGTCATCCAAACAAATCTGGAAATGTTTGCATTACTACCTTATATCTTAACCGCTTAAAACCTCTAGACATGCAAAATGGACCTGAGTTGTCTGTACTTGGACCCTTTTGTTCTGTGACTTGCATTATTTGGGTCATATTGTCAAAAATAGTCATGTTTTTTCATAAGGTTTAAAAAATAGCAAGAAAAACTGATCTAAAATGCTTGTCCATTACATCAGCTATTTTCACTACTCGTTGTATGAGAAGTATAGGGCTAAAGTTAACATGTCTATGAAAAACACAACAGCGCATGCGTGGAGGGTCTAAGCTTGTGTCAGATGTAAGAAGGGGGGCTCCAAGGAAAAAATGTTGGAAACCACTGCTTTAAACCACTTATACTTTTGTCAATTGAAAATTGTCAATCTGAGCTTTGCAGAATGTTTGCCTGACAGAATAGAGACGGTAGGGTTGGTTAAACATGTGGGACTGTTCAACAGCCCCTGATGACAACAAGCAAGTAATAAGCTCAGTAGCTCCATTATAAACAGATAAAGATGGATCCAGATTTGCACTTGATTAAACACCTCCCTACACCTAGAGCTTGTCAGAGGGAACAGCTTGGGTCCAATATTAATATTCACAAACACTGCACGCACGCACGCACGCACGCATGCACGCACGCACACACACACACCTGCAGGTCTGTCTGTCTGTCTGTCTGGATAGAGATAGATAGATAGGTGTGTGTGCCTGTGTGTGAGTGTGTGCTCACGCGTGTGTGTGCGTGCGTGCGTGTGTGTGCGTGCACGCCTTTTCACAACTGATTCTATGTGTCCAAATTTACTTCTTGTGAGCTACTGAAATTCACAAGCCCTGCAACAGGCTGACAGTGACAGGAAATCAGCTGGGACCCATTTACAGTAGAATGTTTATGTGTGAAAAGGTCTATTTAGATAAATACTGTATCTATAAATACACATACTGTATCATCTGATGGTGATTCATCTCTAGCACGTGTGTACACATCCTCTTACACTTCCTTCCTTCCGATCCAAATGTGGTGAAAGAACTTGTGTGGGAAGGCAGCAGTGTACGAGCTTGTAGATCTGAGCTTGTAGATCTGCTACAAAAAAACTGAAAAAAAGAAAGAAGAAACATGCACAACACAAATCTCTGACACAAAATCTTTTCAGAATGAAAATGTTTGAGAGCCACTGCTCTAAAACTACATCAGACAATACAGTTTGACTAAGGGACTGATTACTGTATTAAATGGTGTCTTGTTCAGGCTCCCCAACAAAGCCCCAGTGGTGGAAAGTAACTAAGTACATTTACTTAAGTTCTGTACTTAAGTAAACTATTCAATTATTTGAAATCTTTAGTTACTAGTTACTTTTCAGATATAATTTATGTTATTATAAAACATACATTAACCCCTTTAGCCCTATTTTATACATAGGCTATTTGAAAATAGCAGATCTACAAGATCTACAAAGCGTCGCATCGCGGCACGTTGTGAGCTTGTAGATCGGCTATTTTCAAATATTTTAGTACTTTTACTTATGGTACTTTAAAGGTAGGGTAAGTGATTTGCAAATATTCAAATAATTGCAAAATAGTGGCTAGAAGGCTCTGATCACCCCCACCCTCAAACGCCTACACTGGCTTCCGGTTAAGTTCCGCATCACCTACAAACTGCTCCTCACTCATAAGCTCTCATATAGCCCCCCCCCTGTACCTGTCAGACCTCCTTCAGGATTTCTCCCCTGAGGTCTTCTGACTTGGGGCTCCTCACCATCCCTCACAGCAATAAGCGGACCCTCGGCGATGGAGCTTTCGGTGTGGCAGCCCCCCTGCCCTCTGGAACTCGCCAGACGCCAACACTGGACTCTTCAAGTCCGCACTGAAGAGACACTTGTTCACTCAGGCTTTTGGCAAATTGTTTGTTTTTGGGTGTTTTTGAAAGGCGCTACATAAATTCAAGTTATTATTATTTATATTATTGAACTGGTCTCTTATTTTGGCCTTGTTTTCATAGACCTGGTTGCTTGTTTCCCTCGCAAAATCTGGCAACACTAGAAGGCAGATGATGGCTAGGATGATAGGATCATGATGATGATGATGATGATGATGATTATGGCTAGAACCTCCAGAAAACCCTGGCTCTTCCTGCTGTGGGAACGATGGCCGAGACCTGTGTTGCTTAAGTTACGATCATAAGCAGTGATGGTGGAAAAATTAATGAAGTAGCATACTCAACTAATACTTTTCTTTACTTTTTTTTTTATTATTTTTTTTTACTTTAGGCTATTTGAGTATTGACACTCTTCAATACTTTTACTTCTACTCCACTACACCTTGGCTTAGAGGCAAATATTGCAGCCTACTTTTTACTCCACTACAATTATTTGATTGATTATTACAAAAAAAATTAAATATAGCACTGTGAATTTGTAGATCTGCTATTTTTGAAAAAGTATATCCATCCATCCATGCATTCGATGGATTACGGGGAAAGTATGGATTCATGTGAATCCATACTTCCATTCCATTCAACACACTGACCACCATGTCGTGCAGAGAGGTTTAAGGCGTCACAGTCACATCAGATCAGAGCGCACGCACACTGAGCGCACCAGCAGCAGTGAGTGGCTGCATATGGTTCTTCTGCTGGTGATCTGAAGAACTTCTGACAAGGCATGACTGGAGGTGGAGTTGCCTTGCGAGCAGCTTTATTAACTTCATATCGTCACAAGGAAACGGACATGTTATCGGGTTACCAATAGCTCTTATCGATCGGGACAGCTGAAGACTCTGGTATTAATTCATCTGTTCGGTCTAGTAGTAATAGGCTAGCCTATTATTACATTGTGTGGACGACAAACAACGCACCAGGGATTTGGCCGTTGTGAACAACACTTCAGGACCAAGGACAGATCCCTCATCCCGGGTGCCTCAGCCCTTGCGTGACATTCTGTTTTAAAGTGCATGTCCTCACATGAAACCATATGATCGTGCACTGGTCTGGATTCACACGCCGTGGGAGAGAGAGGCGCGCACAGCTCCATGCATGGACACCCCGCACATGACGCAAAAGGCACTTCGATAAGGTGAGACGTTTATTTAACCGTTAGCCGTTTGTGTTGGATTTTCGTCCCAACGTTTTATTTTCTTGCATTTTTCCAGACGGATGGATGATCTAGCACAGTGTTTCCCAAACACTGGGTCGGGACCCGTTTGCGGTTCGCGGACACATTTGTATGGGTCGCGTGTAAATATCCAGTTAAAATGATAATAATAATGTATTTTTTATATATAATAATACATATTTTTTTTAAATTATTTCGAATGATTAATACAAATAAAATAGTTCAATCAAACATTTTCAAAGATAATAATTTTATATTTTCAAAGGAACTTCATATTATGACAAAAAAGAAATAAACCTTTAAGGTGTATAGCCTAGTGAAAATAGCCAATCTAAAAGCTCGCCACACATTGTGAGCTTGTAGATCTGCTATTTTCACTAGTTTGGGTCCCGGGGAGATATCTATTCCCCTTTTGGGTCTCGAACTAAAAAGTTTGGGAACCACATCAGCCACTGATGTAGCAAAGTGGTGCGTGCTGCGCGCCTTGTTGAGCTGTAGCCTAAACACTGTAAACAGTGTAAACACGGCCGGTTGCCTCATGTCTTTCCATCACGTCGTGAGGAGGAGATGACGATCCGGTTTGAAATGTTTCTCTTTGAAACAGCCGTAGTATTCATACAGTAGCCTAGCTTTGTGTTTTTAGACAGTGGCTCCCAAACTTTTTAGCTCGAGATCCAACAGAAACATTTGACGTCTCCCTGTGACTATTGAAAATAACAGATCTACAAGCTCACAATGAGTGGCATTGCAACATGTCGTGAGCTTGTAGAGCGGCTATTTTCACTAGGCTACTTCTTAAATATTTGTTTTTTTTTAATTCATGGAATTTCTTTGATTTTGGGCATTTATTTATGAAATTGTATTTTTAAATGTCTGAATTTCTTTTTAATTCTTGACATATTTAGATTTGGGGGGATTTTTTTTTTTTTAATTAAAAAAATTAGGATATGAAAGAAAATAAAGGGGATATATACTCGCGATTCATAACAATGAGCCCGCGACCCGCAAATGGATCCCGACCCACTGTTTGGGAACCGGTGTTTTTAGGACATTCAAATATCATGGCATGAACTGCCCCCGGGGAGTCACGTTCTAACTGTGCTATCAGTAAGAGCGATGATGTTGAGACTGTCCTAATGAATGAAACCACTATGATTATTATTTCATTCCAAAGTGTAAACATGCTTCTTTCCCCCCCTTTTTTTTATTGTCAGATGAATATAATAGCTATATTTAGCATAACATGATGTATTAGAATATTATATTGTTCTACTACACCATAGAACAATATAACATCAAATTAGAACATTCAGAGATTCCATGATTATAACAACTCTATAGAGTCTACTCTAGACCAATCCACTCTCATGTGAGTTGTCCTTCTTTCTGTAAAGCAAATAACTTTAGTCTATAACTTAATTTTAAACATTTATCAAATAACTTGAAAGATTTCTTATAGCCTTTTCCGATGCTATGTCAGGTCATTGAAATGATACTGTACGGGAAATATTTACATCTATATCAAATGGATAATATTTAGGCTATGTTCGTTTCAGCTTTTCAACATATTAAGTAGCCTACTACAGGACTACCTTTACTTTGAATAGAAAAGTGTTACAGCTTGTTCTTGTAGAAACAATTAAACTGTATAGGTCCTTTTGTAGACATACCATTGTTTTCAGTTCTTGGATTAAATGAGAAATAGAAATAACAAACATAATTGCTTGCCCCACATTGCCCAGTAGCTTTTAGCTAAATAAGTTTCCTGACATAATTAAAGAGTTTGTTTGGCTGCTTGCTGGCACTGTCTGTAAAGGCTGGCACATTTTCTAGCAGACTGGAGCTCAAACTCCAGCCTGTCAAAGTGTGCGGTCCCTCTGCTCACGCACGCACGCACGCACGCACGCACGCACGCACGCACGCACGCACGCACGCACGCACGCACGCACGCACGCACGCACGCACGCACGCACGCACGCACGCACGCACGCACGCACTGACTGAATCCATCATCAACATTGGCTGCTGGACAATACTAGAATGGGTCCTAATTCCTTTAGCTAACAACTCCAGGTGCAGTAACACATTGTGTACCTCTACAGAGATTAGATTATGATGGAGATAAAAAAGAGGAGCCACATTTGATCAAGACTTTCTTTGGAAAATCTGTGCTGCTGCCTGGTGGTACACCTGGATAATTCACACATGCTCTCATGGACTGACTGAATCTATCAGCATTGGCTGATGGACAATACTAGCATGTGAATCCATTCCACCATGTCCACTAATTCCTTTAGAAAGCAACTCCAGGTGCAGTGGTAAAATGTGTACCCAATGGAGATTAGATGCCACCAATCTTGGACGCATACTGAGATTCTCTCTAGATCAGTGGTTCTCAACCTTTTGAATTTCAAGGACCCTCCAGCTTGATATGCATTTGGCCACACGGACCCCCCATTTCATACAATTCTTTATCTTAAGAGACCCCAATACTATACAGTGTAAATTCTTCAGTGTTAACCCCTTAAACCCCAGCATCTGTATTGTGGGGAAAGCTATAGAAGATCGACAAATAGCAGATCTACAAGCTCACAACGCGACGCAGCGCGTCGCGTTGTGAGCTTGTCGATCGGCTATTTTCAGCGATAGCTTTCCCCACAATAACAGAAAACAGAAGAGGCACTAGTATAGAACCCTGAGGTACTCGGCTTAACCATATGGGGTCTAAGTGGTTAATTAACACCAGGGGGCCATTTGGACCCCTTGTGGTCCCCAGACCCGGCGTTGAGAAACACTGCTGATAATATATAGTCTATGTGTCACATGCATACCAATAGAGGCGTGTGCATTGTAATGACAAATGGCAATTAGTGAGTTGACATCTGCATTCTATAGCTAATAATGCCCTGGAGACCTTTTAATTTCAAGGACCGCCCCTCCCCAATTAACAACAGGCCACGGGTGATGGATCCCCTTTTGATGATATGGTCTGATAGGTCTGTCACTTGGTCCAGAATACCTTTATACTGTCTAATGTGTGCTGTCGGGCAGAAACCTTGTATCTCCTTATTTCAACTTTGTATGTTTTATTTTCATAAATGAATGCCCTACTTCATCATACAAGTGTCGCTCAAAAGTAGTGAAAATAGCAGATCTACAAACTCACAACGCGTTTCAATGCGACACGTTGTGAGCTTGTATATCGGCTATTTTCACTGTTTTCACCTGACAGCAACACTATACTGTAGGTCAGTGGTTCCCAAACTGGGGGTCGGGGCACCCAGAGGGGTCCCCAAATTATTGTGGGGGGTCCCCAGATGATTAGCTTACTGTGCAACATAATTTTCTCACTCAACATAGTAAACAAACCAACATAAAGTATAATGTATCTGCACATTTCTAAAGTTAGAATTTAAGGACCTATTTAATAATTGTCAAAAATATTGACGAGAGAGAGAGAGAGAGACCCACCGTAACCTGACCAATGCTGGGTACCAGCGCACGCACTGGCCCAGTGGCACCCAGACGCACCCACGGACATAAATCGGTGCCCCTGTTCGCGACCCACCCATCTGACCACCTGTGACCTAATCTCTCAAGAACAGATTCTGCACTGCGTGAGAATCTGTCGTGAAGGCTCGTCGTAACATGTACACACTGGGCTACAAGTGGGCGTGCCTTCAGATCAGGAAGCAGGCCGCGCTTTACCCAATCAAATGTAGTGGGCGGGATTCACATGTCCGTCGATCTTTCCCCCTCGAAACAAACCGAAACTAATTTAACAATAGCGTCCGCGGAGCAGACAAAACCACGGAAATATATTCACATTTTAACTTACTCTTTCATCATAGAAACAAGTGGGCTTATAACCAAAACGATCCATGTTCTCTGGGAGAAGTGGTGTTAGTGTTCCGTGTAGAAATATTGTTAGTGGGAATGAAAACATAGTCGCACCAACCGGAAGTGATGCGCTGAAGGCGCATCACAAACACCGGTTTCCCTGTGCTCTGGTGTTACGTTATCGTCCCCCCAGAGCCAACAGACATAGAACAAACAGCAGAGGGCGCTGTTTTTCATTTTCAGTTGGCGATGGGTTCCCAGATTGCCTGTGACCAGATGGGTGGAGCATGTTTATTTTCGTCTAACGTCAGTTCAGCTCAATATTGTTTATCTACATCCTTTATTTGGATTCGCTGTCAAATCAATCAATGCTGCCAAATATTCATTGTCCAATAGTCAATCAATTGATTGTGTTCCGGCATAGATCAATGGAAATGTTGTTGTAGATCTGCTATTCTGGCTATGTTTGAATATTTCGAATATTTCGAAAGATTTCTGAATGTTTAAATTGTATTTTTTTGGAAATGTTCCAAATTTAAATACAGCAATGCATTGATATTAAAAAGAGAATGTACTTCGTAATGTGTACCTTTGAATAGGCGTCCTTGAATTGTCGAAATGCCATAACTCGTCACACTACAGTGTCACACACAAAGTAGCAAAAAAAATTCCGATCTGCAAGCACAAAACGCGACTCGTCACATTTTGAGCTAGTAGATCGCCTATTTTTTGGGGCCAATTTTGAATTAGAATCCTGTAAATTAACAGTCTTGGACATATGAGGTTTCCACCCGACAGCAACAAAGTGCGAAAATGCATCGTAAACATTACTGTACACCTCTAACTATTCATTTGGTCATGACTCATTCATACAGGTGGACAGTTTTATTTATATTTCGACCTCGTTTCGAAAAATAATGGTGTCGCTAATCGTCGTCTAGTATTGTCGTTGTGCTGATGCTTGTTCATTAGTAGTGTTATTATTCCTACCGCTACTCCTAGCTGTATCTATTTTCCTGTATCTGTCCTGTGTTTCATAACGGCTGTCAACTGAATTTCCCCCTCGGGATCAATACATGTAAATACGTCAATCTATCTAGCTTAGTGGGTTGGGAGGCCATCTGGTAATCAGAAGGTCATCCGTCTCCCGGTCTGTCCAGCATATGTGTCAAAGTGTCTCTGAGCAAGACTAAGACTAGGTTAACTAGCGGTTAATTGCACCCCTCCCCCCTCCCATCAAGTGGCTCTGAGCAGCCAACAGCTGGGTGAAGCTGAAACTGAATTTCCCACAGGATTAATCAAGGTCTATCTTCCTCTTCTTCGTCTTCTTTTTCTTCTTCGTCTTCGTTTTCTTGTTCTTGAGAATGTTGACACTTAAGGCCAATATACATACATATGTACATACATACAGACAACAAATAGCGGACATAACCGATCTACAAGTTCACAACACATTGCGTGTTTAAGACTAGCCTACAGAGGAAATATTGGAGCAGAGGAACTTAAAGGTGGTCACCTGTTTTTTTTTCTGATTGGCCATCTATTTCCTGGAGATCAGGTTGACCCTGCCTTCATAAATATTCAATCAGCAATTCTTTGTTTGTGTCAATGATCAGCCCCAGGTGGTTCTGTTTACACCACTGGGCTAATTAAGAGACCACTGGGCTAATTAAGAGACCTCACATCTGCATGCAGACTTGTCTCCATCTGAGATTAATTCTACCACTACTCAATAAACTACAGTACTGACCACATCACACCAATCCTCCATGAATCGTCCATGTCATATCAAGAACCCCCTAATCGATACACTGCGGACCACCATTTGAAAGGATGTTGTGCCAGGGACCCCCATAAGAGAAGATGTTTGTTAGTTTAGATTTAGTACAGAATTTTACAGCTGTCTATCTATTCTGTAGGTGGAGAGTAGTCAAGTCATCCTTATACATTATCTCATTGACTAAGTTCTAGCAGGTGAAATAATAGTGAAATTAATCACTTTCAACCTTATTTGGGGGATGTAATTATAAGAAAACATTTTCATAAATGTTCAAAAACGTAAAACTTTGAACTTTTGACCCCCTCAAGGACCCCGGCCCCCTGAGGGTCCCTGAACCCCACTTTGAGAACCATTGCTCCGTGAATTTCAATGGCTCCCAGTCAAACAAAGAATACATTTCAAAATACTCCTCATCACCTACAAGAATCTCATCAACCTATAGCCATCATGTCCCCTCCCACTCCCTCGGGTCTGGGGATGCCAACCTCGTAGAAACCCCCAGGACCAAGCGCCCAACCTGGGGTGACAGTGGGAACTCACTCCCAACCCCACCCTTTCTGACCACCATCAAAACAAACCTCTTCACGCACTTTCCCACCTAATCCTGTTTTTCGTTGTTTTATCATTGTATTTTGTAGCCCGTATATCCTTTTCTTTTTTCATCTTCTTCTTCTTATTTTTTGCTTTAACATGAGCTCTAGTGTTTAAGTGGTTAATACATTGGCTATTTATTTAGTTTTTGTAATGCGACTTTGAGTATCTAGAAAAGCGCTATATACGATTATATTTATGTTATTATCATTACTAGTCCATACCCGGGGATGTGTGCATTCAAAGTATTAACAGACTTTGGGTTATGTGCTGCTGTGCTGTGTACAGCAATTGTCCCAAACCTTTTTGGCCCCAAGGAGGACCCCTTCCTCCCATAGCTTGGGGGGCTGTAACCGTGGCGACGGCTGTAAGCATGCCGACGATAGCTCCCATAGCCGGAATTATTTTACATAAAAACGCTAATAAACAGCTTACATTTTGGGAAAGTGAAAAACGGGCGTTACTGTTCCGTGCACATGCTACTGGTCAATACCTGTGTGCAAATTCAGATCAATTGCTCCAACAACTGAGGAGAACCAGGCAGAAGACAGATTTCGATGACAGAGGTTTGTGGAATTATTAGGAGGATTATTAATAGTAGTAGTATTATTATTATGGTGGTGTCATCTGGAAAATGTAACTAATTCAATAGATTCAGAGAGTGTGAGACACAGTCATCATAGAGGGAGAACAGCAGAGGTGAAAGCACGCACCCTTGTGGAACACCTGTGTTCAGGATGCGTGCGGTTTATTTTAACCACTTGTTTCCTGTTCGGGAGGAAGTCATGGCACAGAAATGTGTTGTTGATGCCCAAGTCCCCTAGTTTATTTGTGGGACAATGATGTTAAATGCCAAAGTATGAATGGCAGGGCAATCAAGAGCTTGGCACCCTCTTTACCTTCAGGACATGATCCAGCCCCCTGCAGCCCTTCCCTTCCCGCCAGCACAGGATGCGTGTCCTTCACTTCCCTACGACATCCTGACCAACACTCAAAGTGTCATACTGCACCTCCTATTCACAATAATGAATCACTGATCATTATAGTGGTGGAAGAAGTACTCGCATGTTTGTGTAAATATATCAATACCACGATGTAGAAATACTCTGGTATTCAAAATGTAGTCAAAGTAAGAGTAAAAGTACAAAAGTAGTCATGCAGAATGTCCCATTTCAAATGTTTTCAAATGTATAACACTAGATTCTCGGCCCAAACCTCTAGAGTTCGACGCCGCAGGTTGAAGGGCTCGCTTATTTTGGGGTTGTTTTCATTAACCTGGTTGCTTGTTTCTCTCGCTAAACCTGGCAACTGTATGAAGACAGACAGTCCGTGTTGCCATGTCCGCTTATTGTAAGCGCTTGACCCGCGCTTCTTTTGGGGCTTGTTTTGGGGTTGAAAAGGACCCGTATGAGAGTAGACGGTACACGACCGACCGACTGTACACGACCGACCGCCGTGCATGCGCGGGACTCTCTATTGTATATTAGGATGTGTGAAATCTTTAGACAATTGCAAATCTACAAGTTCACAATTCAAAAAGCGACGAGTTGTGAGCTTGGCTAGTTTCATACACTAGGCCTCACTTCTTGTAGCCGGCCTGCACATCTAGCCTAGAATAGGCTATATACTTTTATTACAATGACAAAAGTCCTTTTCCTTTTCATAACTGTTGAAGTATATGGCATTCCAAAGCTCAAGTGTCCTCCTTGTACACACACACACACACACACACACACACACACACACACACACACACACACACACACAGACACAGACACAGACACAGACACAGACACAGACACAGACACAGACACACAGACACAGACACACACACACAGACACTTGTAAATATCGATTAACATTTCAATGCCAGTCATGCCAGTCACCTCACAATGGCTTTGGTTTACAGACAGAAAAACTGGGTTTCATTTACAGTGTTGAGTGAAAAATGGATAGCCTCCATGAACACTTAGGATTTTACTTCTGTTCTGATGAGGGATTTAAAAAAAAAGAAGTCAAATGCCACTCGCATCTCACAGGTATACTACGCTTCATTTGGCTTTGAGGCAAAAAACTAAATCTAATATATAACTTGGAACGAATATGTGTCTCTGCTGTCTGGGTGAGGAAATATGCCCTGAAACCTGCAGTGGCAAGCAATCCACGTCGTTAAATACCAGCAGTTCTGTCGCCTTGACTTTGGAGAAAGAAATATTCACTGGTAGCGACAGAGTAAACAATATTTAGTTAAGTTACACAGATTAACTTTTCAAAGTTAAATTTATGGCTGCTGTCTGAAGCCGGAGACATGCAGAGACAGACTGTCCATGTGGCCAGACGCATTATATCAGGCGAAACAGCTGATCGCTACATGGGTTGATAAACCCATATGTGAAGTATGTGACGTGTAAAAGGCACCTCCACATACGTCACAGACTATTACTTGGACACATGAACATTGAGGAGAGAGAGAGAGAGAGAGAGAGAGAGAGAGAGAGAGAGAGAGAGAGAGAGAGAGAGAGAGAGAGAGAGAGAGAGAGAGAGAGAGAGAGAGAGAGAGAGAGAGAGATGGCTTGTGGAGGGATGTGTTTGGGCAGTGTTGTCTGTCCGTGGTGCGCTAAGTATTTAAAATTGGAAATACTCTAGTAAAGTAAAAAATACCTCAAAATAGTACTTACTGTAAGTCCAGTACTTGAGTAAATGTATTTGGTTAGTTACCACCTCTACTGATCACGCCCCCAATCGTCACTTCACAAAAATGCCTTCTTGGACGGAGATATATTGTAGAACTTACCTAAGAAAAACCTCTCGGCCATAGCAGCATTAAAGGGGGTTGAAAGTATTATTTGTTTGGTTAAGAGAAGTGTTACATATAATCCGAGTGTGTGTTCGGTAACAGGGGTCACCCTGTCTCTCCAGCTCTTTAGTGAACAGGAAAATACATTTTCAGGTCGGGATATCTTCTTCTTTTTCTTTCGGTTAATTCCCATCGGGGTCGCCACAGCGGATCATCTGTTTCCATTTCCATCAAGTTCTGTTTTCTGCATCTTCCTCTGTGACTCCTGCCACCTGCACAACCCCAAAGGTTGGGATATCAATGTCAGCCAATCGAGAGAACTCATACAGGATACAGGATAAACCAGTGAAATTTGGAAGTGATTGCTCAAAGAAATGAGCTGACAACATTGGAATTGGAACAATACCAAATAGACTCTATGCATCCAATCAGGAGAGAGAACCTACTGTATTTATCAGTTTCAATAGGCTCTATGCACAGCAGACATATTGGAAAGAATTTGGGCCTCTTCCATACTTCCTGCACAGGTGTTACCAATGATACTAATGAAGGCTCTGTTTTATTCTGGTCAAACAGAGGGTCAGGGTGCTGATATCGTGCATGTTGGCTCACTGGAAACACTCTGCTACAACAGTGGGTCTCACAGTGTGGTCCAGGGACCCTCATGGTTCCTTGAGGGGGTTTCAAATGGCCCCTTACGGGTGTGTAACTCTGAGAGTGTACAAATGGAACCAAATTTGGTTCCATGTGTACACTCTCAGAGTTATGGGGGTCACTAAATGGAACAGAGCCTTAATTAGTATCATTGGTAAAACCTGTGAAGGAAGTAAGGAAGAGGCCCAATTTCTTTCCAATATGGCTGCTGTGCATAGAGCCTATTGAAACTGATAAATAGGTTATCTCTCCTGATTGGATGAAATTTGTGACCCGCCTGAAAATGTATTTTCGGTTTATTAAAGAGCTGGAGAGAGAGGATTACTGAACAAAGGCTCTATACAGTAGCAATGATTACTGTCAGAATATACAGCTTTAACCTTTTAACAAATCACACACGTCGTGTGTTAGGAAGTATGGATGTACTTACTCTATACATTTTATATCTAGATTCTATATATCATCTTGATTGTATGTTGTTTTGTATGCTACTGTTCTTTATGTGTTCCATATTGAACGTATGTGTTCCATGTTGGGCTGTGAAACCTAATATCCCCCTGAGACCATAAAGTGGAATCTAATCTAGACTCTTCTCCCTCCTGGCCCCCAAGCTGTGGAATGACCCCTCGCAACAATAGCAACCATATGAACCACATGAACCCTATAGCGTCCCTGTTCTTGAGCTAACATTCGGCGAAAATAGACGACCTATACTGTAGAAGCTCACAACGTGTCGTGGCGCATTTCGGCAAAGATATTTCGGTCAGGTGTAAAGGGAAAAAAGGAGGGGGCCTAGTATGGACCGCTGGGGGACTTTGGTCAGAAGTATATAGGGTTTAAGTGGTTAAATAATAACAGTCACTATGGCATCTCTCTAAGGCATATCTTAATAAATGTTATCTTTAATACATATTAAAGGAACTAAATGGGAGAGTTACAACTATACATTTGAAAAGGCTCTGGACCAATAAAATGTGTCCGTCATATAGCATACTATTAAATGGATAGTTCACCCCCAAAATGACTTTTTTTCTATGGATTAGTCACCCCATGGAGACTTGAATTCATGGATATTTTTATTTTTTGTCGCATTCCTAAGTTAATAATTTGATGACCAGCAGAACGGTATAGGCAGCAGTTCCGGTAGGAGACACAAAGGAGACTCTTTGTGTCTCCTACCAGAACCGCTGCCGGTCATCAAATTATTGGCTTAGGAATGTGACAAAAACAAAACAATATCCTTGAATTCAAGTCTCCATGCGGTGATTAATCGATAGGAAAAAAGTCATTTTGGGGTGAACTATTCCTTTAAATGTAATCTCAACTTGACCTGGCATATGTTTTATGAGTTGCTCATAAAAATGCTAGAACTCTTAAAATTATGGGTCATACTCAAATAACTACACAATTATACTGAGCATCAGGAGGTTTAAAACCTTTGCTTTTAAATAACTTTCCATATGGATTTTGTGATACCTCACCAAATATGATGATCACAAAAATCTTTTTAACCTCATACACTGTAGTAACATCCAGAGGTGGACAAAGTACTCGACCACAGTACTTGAGTAAGAGTACAGATACTCTTGGTAAAATTTACTCCACTACAATTAAAAGTAGTTCAGTCAAAATGTTAATCAAGTAAGAGTGAAAAAGTCATTGTTTTTAAATATACAATATACAAATATACAAAAGTACATGCTTTGAAAAATACTTAAAGTACAAGTAAAAGTAAATAAGGTCAACCGTACCAATGCAACTCCTTGCAACTGCCATTGGGGATAATGGTTGCAAGTAGTTCCATGTTGCAAGGAGTTGCATGGTCCTTTAAGCTCACCTCGTTCATTGTACTTCCTCTTGCTCTCAGTCAGTGGTGTAAAGTACATTTACTCAAGTACTGTACTTAAGTACAATTTTGAGGTATTTTTTACTGTACTGGAGTATTTCCAATTTCCTGAACTTTAACTTCTACTCCACTACATCTCAGAGGCAAATATTGTACTTTTACTCCAGTACAATAATTAAAAAACTTTAGTTACTAGTTACTTTGTAGATTTTGATTACAAAACATACATTACCGTCTTCAGCCCTATATACATTTCGTCCATTTATAAATAGTCGATCTACAAGCTCACAATGCGTCGCGATGCGACACATTGTGAGCTTGTAGATCTGCTATTTTCAAACAATTTTTATACGTTTGAAAACTTGTGAAATGGGACATTCTGCATAATGAGTACTTTTACTTTTGTACTTGTATATTTTGATACCAATACTTTTGTACTTTTACTTAAGTACATTTTGAATTCCGGACTTTCACTTGTAACAGAGTATTTCTACATTGCAGTATTGATACTTCTACTTAAGTAGAAAATGTGAGTACTTTCCCCACCACTGCTCTCAGTGCCACTGAACATTGTATGCGCTTTGTTTGATCCCACCACCACCCCAGCACCACCGATGCTTTCCACAAGATTTATGTTTCCCCCTGGGGGGATTGACATGCAATTTATACATCTCCCTGCTCTTAACCCATTAAAACCGGGAACGCATCTGTGTAACCACTTTAACTATTATCTTATTCTTTGGCTATTAAAAAATAGCAGATATACAAGCTCATAGCGTGGCACCGAGTGCCACGCTATACAGTACGCTTTTAGAAAAATATTGAAAATGTGTGCAAATCTTTGAATATATATATATATATATATTTTTAAAGCGAATATTTTTAACTCTAATCTTTGCTTCTGGGGGGTTACTGGAACAACTTATTTTGAGATGGGGGTCCGCGGCCAAATACATATTTTGTACATTTTTTTTGTACATTTGTAGAATCCCCCAGAAGCAAAGAATTGAGTTTCAAATGTTCGCTTTAAAAATATATATATTCAAAGTGTCAGGCGCACATGGAAGGACTCAGAATGCAGACACAGAAGGCACTGAAAACAGGCTTTATTCACAAAAAACTTCCAAGGCAGGCAAGGGGCAGGCAAAGAATAAACAGTGGAAAGCGGGGGTCGAATCCAGGGGGGGCAGTCAACGAGGGCGAAGGTACAGGCAGGGACTGGGCAAAAACGAGGTCTAGGGGATAAAGCAGAGATCAGAAAAACAGCAAAAACTTGGCTTGAAAACTAGGCTCTAGTACACTGCTTGACAGCTTGAAAACAAGACAATCTGGCAAAGGCCTGCAGAGAGGCTGGGCCTTAAATACTGTGGGCATGATTGGAGGTGAGTGTATGCAGGTGGTCACACTGATCCAGACACACCCACACCCACTCCTAGGTCAGACTGTGACAGTACCCCTCCCTCTACGGACGCCTCCTGGCGTCCCATCCAAGGCACCGGGGTTGTCACGGAGAAAGTCACTGATGAGGGAGGGATCCACGACAAACCTGGACGGAATCCAACTCCGCTCCTCAGGTCCAAAGCCCTCCCAGTCAGCAAGGTACTGGAAGCCCCTGCCCCTGCGGCGAACTTTCAATAACCTCCTGACCGTAAACACCTCTCCACCATCGATGACCCTGGGAGGCGGAGGGGGCTTGGAGGGAGGGGAGAGAGGGCTGAGTACAACAGGCTTGACTTGGGAAACATGAAAGGCAGGGTGAACACGTTGCATGGGCCGAGGCAGCTTAAGTCTTACAGCAGAGGTATTGATGAGTTTGGTAATGGGAAAAGGCCCAACAAACCTGGGTGCTAACTTACGAGACAGGACCTTCAGAGGTAGATTCCTGGAGGAAAGCCAGACCTTCTGTCCAACCTTGTAGCGGGGTGCTGTTGAGCGGCGTCTGTCAGCGTGCTTCTTGAAGTAGGCCACCGACTGCAACAGACGGGCTCGAGCCCGTCTCCAGGTTCGCCGACATTGCTTAACAAAAGCCTGGGCTGAGGGGACTGCCACTTCCTCCTCCTGTGCAGGAAACAGTGGAGGCTGGTAGCCTAGGCAACACTGGAAAGGGGAAAGGCCAGTAGCTGTAGTGGGGAGTGAGTTATGTGCATATTCAACCCAGGGAAGCATCTTACTCCAGGAAGTGGTGTTGGAAGAGGTCATGCACCGAAGGGCCACCTCCAGGCTCTGGTTGGCTCTCTCCGTCTGGCCATTGGTCTGGGGATGATAACCAGAAGACAGGCTGGCAGAAGCGCCAATGAGCTTGCAAAATGCCCTCCAGAATTGAGCAGAGAACTGCGGGCCCCTGTCGGAAACTATATCCTGGGGTAAACCATGAAGCTTAAAAACATGAGTGATTAGCAGTTCTGCCGTCTCCTTGGCTGTGGGCAACTTTGTCAAGGGAATAAAATGAACTGCTTTGGAGAACCTGTCAACTACGGTAAGTATGCACGTGTTACCTTCGGACATGGGCAGACCAGTAACAAAATCAAGGGCTATGTGGGACCAGGGTCGGCGGGGAACAGGAAGGGGTCTTAGAAGGCCAGCCGGGGGTCTGTTGCTGTGCTTGTTCTGGGCACACGTCTCACAGGCTGCCACAAACTGCTTCACATCCTCCTTCATGGATGGCCACCAGAAGCGCCGCTTAATGAAGGCCAGTGTCCGGTCCACCCCCGGGTGACACACTAGCCTGGAGCCATGTCCCCAGGTCAACACCTCTGAACGAACAGATGCGGGGACAAACAAGCAACTAGGAGGACCATTACCTGGGCCGGATTCCTGACTCTGGGCCCTCAGAACCTGAGCCTCAACGTCAAAGAGTGCAGCCCCAACTATCAGCTCAGGAGGCAGAATAGGCTCGGGGGCCAAAGACTCCTTCTCTGGAGAATAGATCCTGGACAGGGCATCTGGCTTAGCATTTTTGGAACCTGGGCGATATGACAGGGTGAAATTGAAACGTGAAAAAAACAGAGACCATCGAGCTTGGCGGGAATTAAGGCGTTTAGCCGTCTTGATATACTCAAGGTTTTTGTGATCAGTCCAAACAAAGAAGGGCAAGGCCCCTCCCTCAAGGCAGTGTCGCCACTCTTCTAAAGCTAGCACCACTGCCAGCAGTTCACGATCTCCTATGGTGTAGTTGCGCTCAGCAGGAGACAGACGATGAGAGAAGTAGGCACAGGGGTGCAGTCTATTGTCCTTGGGGGATCTCTGGGACAGCACACCACCGACTCCGGTCTCTGAGGCGTCAACCTCCACAACAAACTGCAGAGAGGGATCAGGGACAGTTAGGACAGGTATAGTGGTGAAACAATACTTGAGTTTGGAAAAGGCATCCTCTGCCTGAGGATTCCAGCGGAAAGGTATCTTAGACGAGGTCAAAGCTGTGAGTGGGGCAGCAACAGTACTGTAGTTGCGTACAAACTTGCGATAAAAATTGGCGAAACCTAAAAAACCTTGGAGATCACGCCTTGTGGCTGGCCTGGGCCAATCAGTGACTGCTTTTACCTTGGAGGGATCTACGTGAAGTTGGCCGGAGCTCACAATGAACCCCAAAAATGACACTGTGCTCTGGTGGAACTCGCACTTCTCTGCCTTTACAAAGAGACGGTTCTCCAGGAGTCGTTGGAGAACCTGCCTGACATGGTGTCTGTGCTCCTTAAGAGAGGGAGAAAAATTAATATGTCATCCAAGTAAACAAAAACAAAGCGGTTGACCATGTCTCTCAGCACGTCATTGACTAGGGCCTGAAAAACAGCAGGAGCATTAGTCAAACCAAAAGGTAAAACTCGATATTCATAATGCCCTGTGGATGTGTTAAAGGCAGTTTTCCACTCATCTCCCTCTCTTATCCTCACAAGGTGATAGGCATTGCGTAGGTCAAGTTTAGTAAAGACATGTGCACCCTGTAATAGTTCAAAGGCTGTAGACATGAGTGGCAAAGGGTAACGATTCTTGACAGTGACATCATTCAAACCTCTGTAATCGATGCATGGCCTTAGGGAACCGTCCTTCTTGCCAACGAAAAAGAAGCCAGCACCAGCAGGGGAGGACGATGGGCGGATGATGCCTGCGGCCAGGGATTCCGAGATGTACTTGTTCATCGCCTCAGTCTCTGCAGGTGAGAGGGAATAAAGGCGCCCCTTGGGGGGCATGGCTCCTTCCAGGAGGTCAATCGAACAGTCATATGGCCTGTGAGGCGGCAGGGAAACAGCACGGGACTTACTAAAAACAGTCTTTAAGTCCAGGTACTCAGGAGGGACAGAGGACAAATCGGGGAATTCCTCAGTCCTGTCTTGCTCCAGAGAGAGAGAAATGGCAGCTGAGGTTAGGCAGTGAGAGTGGCAAAACTGACTCCAACTCATAATTGTGCTATCAGCCCAGTTAACATGAGGGTTGTGGACCGACAGCCAGGGAAAGCCTAGGACAATGGGGACATGAGGGTTATCCATTACGTGAAAAGTTAAGCGTTCGGAATGATTACCGGAAATCCGCACCCCAACGGGCTCTGTGACATGAGTGATACGCATGAGACTCCGTCCATTAATGGCACTAGTCAATAAGGGCTGCTTCAGGGGAAGCACAGGAATTTTCAACTGACGGGCTGTGGCCGCGCAGATGAAACTTTCATCTGCCCCGGAATCTACGAGAGCTGTGAGGGGGTGAGTACCATCAGACAGCAACAGCATAATGGGTAATAAAGAACGTTTGGCAGGGTAATTACCTTGAGCAGTGCCCACCAGAAGCCCTGCTTCTAATGATGGGCGTCGCCTTTTAGTGGACACTTGAGGCTAAAATGACCCATCTGGCCACAGTAGAAACAGGCATTCTCCTGGCGGCGACGAATGCGCTCCTCGGGGGACAGCTTGGCACGATCGACCTGCATAGGCTCTGGAGGGGGGGCTGCCTCCTGGAGAGGCGGAGAAGCAGTGGTGGGCCGTGGGCGAGGGCGGAACAAACCCCTCTCATAGCGCCGCTCCCTGAGTCGAGCGTCGATCCTGCCGGACAGCTTCACCAACTCATGGAATTCAGTCGGCAGCTCATGTGACACCAGTTCATCCTTAACAGCATCTGACAGACCACTCAAGAAGGCATCAGACAAGGCGGTGTTTCCCCACCCACACGAGGCAGCCAGGGTACGGAAATCAATGGCATAGTCAAAAACGGACCTGCTGCCTTGCTTGAGTTGTAGCAACTGTCTGGCAGCATCCCTGCCCGAAACAGAGCGGTCAAAAACCTCCTTCATCTCAGTGGTAAAGTCCCTGTAGTTACCACAAATAGGGTCATCAGAATCCCATAGGGCTGTTCCCCACTCCCGAGCCTTGCCAGTGAGTAAGGTGATTATATAGGCCACACGTGAACGCTGTGTAGGGAAAGCTGAGGCCTGTAGCTCTAAAGTCAATGAACATTGGGACAAAAAGGAACGACAGGTTCCGGGCTCACCGTTGTAAGGTTGAGGTGGGGGCAGTCTGGGTTCTCTGGCAGCAGGCTGAGGAGCGTCAGGCTGACAAAAAGGGGCGGGGACGGGTGCAGCAGAGGAAGCCTGCACACTCAGCTGTTGCAATTGAGTATTGAGTGCATGGAAAGAATTAGCCAAAGTGGTCAGGTTTTGGTCAATCTTCTGTATTCCCTGTTGTTGATTTCCCAGCAAGGCTCCATGTTCACTCACTGCCGCCTGCAGGGCCTTCAGGTCTGCTGAGTCCATAATGGCCAGATTGTAATGTCAGGCGCACATGGAAGGACTCAGAATGCAGACACAGAAGGCACTGAAAACAGGCTTTATTCACAAAAAACTTCCAAGGCAGGCAAGGGGCAGGCAAAGAATAAACAGTGGAAAGCGGGGGTCGAATCCAGGGGGGGCAGTCAACGAGGGCGAAGGTACAGGCAGGGACTGGGCAAAAACGAGGTCTAGGGGATAAAGCAGAGATCAGAAAAACAGCAAAAACTTGGCTTGAAAACTAGGCTCTAGTACACTGCTTGACAGCTTGAAAACAAGACAATCTGGCAAAGGCCTGCAGAGAGGCTGGGCCTTAAATACTGTGGGCATGATTGGAGGTGAGTGTATGCAGGTGGTCACACTGATCCAGACACACCCACACCCACTCCTAGGTCAGACTGTGACAGTACCCCTCCCTCTACGGACGCCTCCTGGCGTCCCATCCAAGGCACCGGGGTTGTCACGGAGAAAGTCACTGATGAGGGAGGGATCCACGACAAACCTGGACGGAATCCAACTCCGCTCCTCAGGTCCAAAGCCCTCCCAGTCAGCAAGGTACTGGAAGCCCCTGCCCCTGCGGCGAACTTTCAATAACCTCCTGACCGTAAACACCTCTCCACCATCGATGACCCTGGGAGGCGGAGGGGGCTTGGAGGGAGGGGAGAGAGGGCTGAGTACAACAGGCTTGACTTGGGAAACATGAAAGGCAGGGTGAACACGTTGCATGGGCCGAGGCAGCTTAAGTCTTACAGCAGAGGTATTGATGAGTTTGGTAATGGGAAAAGGCCCAACAAACCTGGGTGCTAACTTACGAGACAGGACCTTCAGAGGTAGATTCCTGGAGGAAAGCCAGACCTTCTGTCCAACCTTGTAGCGGGGTGCTGTTGAGCGGCGTCTGTCAGCGTGCTTCTTGAAGTAGGCCACCGACTGCAACAGACGGGCTCGAGCCCGTCTCCAGGTTCGCCGACATTGCTTAACAAAAGCCTGGGCTGAGGGGACTGCCACTTCCTCCTCCTGTGCAGGAAACAGTGGAGGCTGGTAGCCTAGGCAACACTGGAAAGGGGAAAGGCCAGTAGCTGTAGTGGGGAGTGAGTTATGTGCATATTCAACCCAGGGAAGCATCTTACTCCAGGAAGTGGTGTTGGAAGAGGTCATGCACCGAAGGGCCACCTCCAGGCTCTGGTTGGCTCTCTCCGTCTGGCCATTGGTCTGGGGATGATAACCAGAAGACAGGCTGGCAGAAGCGCCAATGAGCTTGCAAAATGCCCTCCAGAATTGAGCAGAGAACTGCGGGCCCCTGTCGGAAACTATATCCTGGGGTAAACCATGAAGCTTAAAAACATGAGTGATTAGCAGTTCTGCCGTCTCCTTGGCTGTGGGCAACTTTGTCAAGGGAATAAAATGAACTGCTTTGGAGAACCTGTCAACTACGGTAAGTATGCACGTGTTACCTTCGGACATGGGCAGACCAGTAACAAAATCAAGGGCTATGTGGGACCAGGGTCGGCGGGGAACAGGAAGGGGTCTTAGAAGGCCAGCCGGGGGTCTGTTGCTGTGCTTGTTCTGGGCACACGTCTCACAGGCTGCCACAAACTGCTTCACATCCTCCTTCATGGATGGCCACCAGAAGCGCCGCTTAATGAAGGCCAGTGTCCGGTCCACCCCCGGGTGACACACTAGCCTGGAGCCATGTCCCCAGGTCAACACCTCTGAACGAACAGATGCGGGGACAAACAAGCAACTAGGAGGACCATTACCTGGGCCGGATTCCTGACTCTGGGCCCTCAGAACCTGAGCCTCAACGTCAAAGAGTGCAGCCCCAACTATCAGCTCAGGAGGCAGAATAGGCTCGGGGGCCAAAGACTCCTTCTCTGGAGAATAGATCCTGGACAGGGCATCTGGCTTAGCATTTTTGGAACCTGGGCGATATGACAGGGTGAAATTGAAACGTGAAAAAAACAGAGACCATCGAGCTTGGCGGGAATTAAGGCGTTTAGCCGTCTTGATATACTCAAGGTTTTTGTGATCAGTCCAAACAAAGAAGGGCAAGGCCCCTCCCTCAAGGCAGTGTCGCCACTCTTCTAAAGCTAGCACCACTGCCAGCAGTTCACGATCTCCTATGGTGTAGTTGCGCTCAGCAGGAGACAGACGATGAGAGAAGTAGGCACAGGGGTGCAGTCTATTGTCCTTGGGGGATCTCTGGGACAGCACACCACCGACTCCGGTCTCTGAGGCGTCAACCTCCACAACAAACTGCAGAGAGGGATCAGGGACAGTTAGGACAGGTATAGTGGTGAAACAATACTTGAGTTTGGAAAAGGCATCCTCTGCCTGAGGATTCCAGCGGAAAGGTATCTTAGACGAGGTCAAAGCTGTGAGTGGGGCAGCAACAGTACTGTAGTTGCGTACAAACTTGCGATAAAAATTGGCGAAACCTAAAAAACCTTGGAGATCACGCCTTGTGGCTGGCCTGGGCCAATCAGTGACTGCTTTTACCTTGGAGGGATCTACGTGAAGTTGGCCGGAGCTCACAATGAACCCCAAAAATGACACTGTGCTCTGGTGGAACTCGCACTTCTCTGCCTTTACAAAGAGACGGTTCTCCAGGAGTCGTTGGAGAACCTGCCTGACATGGTGTCTGTGCTCCTTAAGAGAGGGAGAAAAATTAATATGTCATCCAAGTAAACAAAAACAAAGCGGTTGACCATGTCTCTCAGCACGTCATTGACTAGGGCCTGAAAAACAGCAGGAGCATTAGTCAAACCAAAAGGTAAAACTCGATATTCATAATGCCCTGTGGATGTGTTAAAGGCAGTTTTCCACTCATCTCCCTCTCTTATCCTCACAAGGTGATAGGCATTGCGTAGGTCAAGTTTAGTAAAGACATGTGCACCCTGTAATAGTTCAAAGGCTGTAGACATGAGTGGCAAAGGGTAACGATTCTTGACAGTGACATCATTCAAACCTCTGTAATCGATGCATGGCCTTAGGGAACCGTCCTTCTTGCCAACGAAAAAGAAGCCAGCACCAGCAGGGGAGGACGATGGGCGGATGATGCCTGCGGCCAGGGATTCCGAGATGTACTTGTTCATCGCCTCAGTCTCTGCAGGTGAGAGGGAATAAAGGCGCCCCTTGGGGGGCATGGCTCCTTCCAGGAGGTCAATCGAACAGTCATATGGCCTGTGAGGCGGCAGGGAAACAGCACGGGACTTACTAAAAACAGTCTTTAAGTCCAGGTACTCAGGAGGGACAGAGGACAAATCGGGGAATTCCTCAGTCCTGTCTTGCTCCAGAGAGAGAGAAATGGCAGCTGAGGTTAGGCAGTGAGAGTGGCAAAACTGACTCCAACTCATAATTGTGCTATCAGCCCAGTTAACATGAGGGTTGTGGACCGACAGCCAGGGAAAGCCTAGGACAATGGGGACATGAGGGTTATCCATTACGTGAAAAGTTAAGCGTTCGGAATGATTACCGGAAATCCGCACCCCAACGGGCTCTGTGACATGAGTGATACGCATGAGACTCCGTCCATTAATGGCACTAGTCAATAAGGGCTGCTTCAGGGGAAGCACAGGAATTTTCAACTGACGGGCTGTGGCCGCGCAGATGAAACTTTCATCTGCCCCGGAATCTACGAGAGCTGTGAGGGGGTGAGTACCATCAGACAGCAACAGCATAATGGGTAATAAAGAACGTTTGGCAGGGTAATTACCTTGAGCAGTGCCCACCAGAAGCCCTGCTTCTAATGATGGGCGTCGCCTTTTAGTGGACACTTGAGGCTAAAATGACCCATCTGGCCACAGTAGAAACAGGCATTCTCCTGGCGGCGACGAATGCGCTCCTCGGGGGACAGCTTGGCACGATCGACCTGCATAGGCTCTGGAGGGGGGGCTGCCTCCTGGAGAGGCGGAGAAGCAGTGGTGGGCCGTGGGCGAGGGCGGAACAAACCCCTCTCATAGCGCCGCTCCCTGAGTCGAGCGTCGATCCTGCCGGACAGCTTCACCAACTCATGGAATTCAGTCGGCAGCTCATGTGACACCAGTTCATCCTTAACAGCATCTGACAGACCACTCAAGAAGGCATCAGACAAGGCGGTGTTTCCCCACCCACACGAGGCAGCCAGGGTACGGAAATCAATGGCATAGTCAAAAACGGACCTGCTGCCTTGCTTGAGTTGTAGCAACTGTCTGGCAGCATCCCTGCCCGAAACAGAGCGGTCAAAAACCTCCTTCATCTCAGTGGTAAAGTCCCTGTAGTTACCACAAATAGGGTCATCAGAATCCCATAGGGCTGTTCCCCACTCCCGAGCCTTGCCAGTGAGTAAGGTGATTATATAGGCCACACGTGAACGCTGTGTAGGGAAAGCTGAGGCCTGTAGCTCTAAAGTCAATGAACATTGGGACAAAAAGGAACGACAGGTTCCGGGCTCACCGTTGTAAGGTTGAGGTGGGGGCAGTCTGGGTTCTCTGGCAGCAGGCTGAGGAGCGTCAGGCTGACAAAAAGGGGCGGGGACGGGTGCAGCAGAGGAAGCCTGCACACTCAGCTGTTGCAATTGAGTATTGAGTGCATGGAAAGAATTAGCCAAAGTGGTCAGGTTTTGGTCAATCTTCTGTATTCCCTGTTGTTGATTTCCCAGCAAGGCTCCATGTTCACTCACTGCCGCCTGCAGGGCCTTCAGGTCTGCTGAGTCCATAATGGCCAGATTGTAATGTCAGGCGCACATGGAAGGACTCAGAATGCAGACACAGAAGGCACTGAAAACAGGCTTTATTCACAAAAAACTTCCAAGGCAGGCAAGGGGCAGGCAAAGAATAAACAGTGGAAAGCGGGGGTCGAATCCAGGGGGGGCAGTCAACGAGGGCGAAGGTACAGGCAGGGACTGGGCAAAAACGAGGTCTAGGGGATAAAGCAGAGATCAGAAAAACAGCAAAAACTTGGCTTGAAAACTAGGCTCTAGTACACTGCTTGACAGCTTGAAAACAAGACAATCTGGCAAAGGCCTGCAGAGAGGCTGGGCCTTAAATACTGTGGGCATGATTGGAGGTGAGTGTATGCAGGTGGTCACACTGATCCAGACACACCCACACCCACTCCTAGGTCAGACTGTGACACAAAGATTTGTAAAACATTTCATGATTTAAAAAAAAAATAGCAGATCTACAAGCTCATTGCGCAGCATGAGAGCACAATGAGCTTGTATATCTGCTATTTTTTAATAGCCAAAGTATACGATAATGGTTTAAAGTGGTTAAAATCTAACATGACAGATGCTTTCCCGGTCTTAATGGGTTAAATGGTTGTCTTCTAATGTGCTGAGCAGGGAGTAATATAGAAGCAGAGCCTGAACGCCAAGATCAAATAACATTCACACTTGTATTTACATTTTATAAATACATGTTTTTTTTATACAATCTATTTGTGAGTTATTTGACTGAATTTTGATCATGCCCTTCAGCAGATGTATTTGAAGAGCAGCAGCTGGGTCGTGTGTCTGAGGGGTTTAATCACGTCTCTCTATGTCGCTTGCTGTTGGTTGCATTAACCTTATTATAGCTGGCAGGAATAAATCTAGTCAGCCATTTAAGAGTAAAACGGCTGACCTGTGAATACACGGTCAATAGATTCATTCAGAACTGGGTCAGTTGAGCGAACAGTTACTTAATCCATTAAAGGGGAATACCACTCATTTTCAACATTGAACTATGTCTTTAAGAACTGTTGTGTGGAAATAAGAAAAAAGAAAAAAGTCCCCCCCCCCTTCTATGTTGCCTAGAACTTGATAATTGATTGAGGTCATGTGATCAGTGACATACGCAAGGTGTACTTTTGTCTCCGCCCCCTCAGCCAAACCTCAATCAATTATCCAGTTCTAGGCAACATAGAAGGGGGGGGGGGACTTTTTTCTTATTTCCACACAACAGCTCTAAGGTGTATTAAAGACATAGTTCAATGTTATGAGTGGTATTTCCCTTTAAGACCGGGAAAGCATGTGTGTCATTTTAAGATTTCTTCGTCCATTCAAAAATAGCAGATCTACAAGCTCATAGCGCTATGAGTTGAAAATTTGCGCAAATCTTTGAATATGTATATTTTTTAAAGTGAACATTTGTAACTCAAATCTTTTCCTCTCTCTCTAGTGCAAATGAACACGTTGGCTGTACGTGCCAATAATTATCACCGCTGAGAGCGAGCACCTCAGCAGTGAATCTCCTCACACATTAGATATATTTGGATAAGACAATGAGGACGAGTGTTTTCAAAGCCGTCTTTGTGTTGCTAATGTCGGAGAAATCCTGCTGGCGCTTCAAAGCGGAGCAAAAGCGCGCCGCTGTCTCTTTTTGAACTTGCCTTTCAGAGGAAATATTGTGCAGCGACAGCTGGGTAGGGAGCGGCGCTCTTGGCTGCCGAATGCGAGCGCGACGGCCATCTCCGCCACAAGCTAGACTTAATGATGTGATCAAGGCCCGATAGAAGCTCACCGTGGTTAGAACTGTAAGCGGAGGCTGAGCATTAACAGGCATAGCGGCTCCATGCAAGATCATTACACTACTCCCCATTAAATAGTGTTTCACACCAGCGTACGAGGCACTGTATCAGTGGTGGAATGTACATTTACCCAAGTACTGTACTTAAGTACAATTTCTATGTTTGTTTGTGTTTATTTTCAGTGGTGTAAAGTAACTAAGTACATTTACTCAAGTACTGTACTTAAGTACAATTTTGAGGTACTTTTACTTTACTGGAGTATTTCCAATTGTCTATACTTTGACTTCTACGCCACTACATCTCAGAGGCAAATATTGTACTTTTACTCCACTACAATTTTTTTTAAACTTGAGTTACTGGTTACTTTGCAGATATACATTATTAGATTATAAAATACATGAACCACTTTAGCCCTATTTTATACCTAGGCTATTTGAAAATAGCCGATTTACAAGCTCACAACGCGTCGCATCAAGACGCGTTGTGAGTATTTGATACCAATTTGATACCAATTCTTTTGTACTTATACTCAAGTCAATTTTTAATTCCGGACTTTTTCTTGTAACAGAGTACTTCTACATTGCAGTATTGAAGTACTTTTTCCACCACTCTTTATTTTATTTGACATGGACATCACAATTAGGCTTCATTGGACAAACCAGATGCATTGTTTGAGTGTTCTATAGCACAAGTGCTAATGTTCCAAACCAGTCCACACGGAGGCTTTTCTAAATAGAAGACAGACAGCTATGGTGTAAAAAATAGCCTATGGCTTGACTTATTTTTTAACGACAAGCCCGCTGCGATCTGACGGTCGAAAGCCTTTCGACGCTTCTACAACTTACGACGACGCGACAGCGTACCCACCGCCCATTCAGCAGATGTTCGTCAACAGACGCTTTCCAACGCTCACCGCCGCCGACGTCTGCGCGGCGGCGTGCTACCGTACCTTAAAGTAGTAGTTCACCCAAAGAATTACTTATTTTCTATCAATTACACACCCCATAAAGCATTATTTTTTTTGTTTTTGTCGCATTCCTAAGCCAATAATTTTATCCGGCGGAAAGATGCTAATGTAGACTCTTTGAGTCTCCTACCGGAGAGACCGCCGGTCATCAAATTATTGGCTTAGGAATGCGACAAAAGCAAATAAATCTCTTTGAATTCAATGCTTCCCGGGGTGTGTTATTGATAGAAAATAAGTAATGTTTTGGGTGAACTACTCCTTTAAAAAAAAAAGGAAACATCATTGTTATCAAAATCAGACACAAACAGCAACATTAACCAGTCAAAATCTATTATTGTGAACACCGTTGATTTGATTTGAACCATAATCAGAGTCCTCTGTTAAACACATTGCCATCAATCTCTAGTTTTAGATCCGTGGGCAAAGAGTTCCAGAGTTTTATTGAGAAGGCTGTCCATTTGTCCAAATGAGTTCTTGCACACGGGAACAATATAATCACCAATCGGTGGAAGGTACTAGAGCTCTGACATCAAACAACCAGTCCAGAAAACAGAGGTGAAACATGAGTATATAAACATACAGGGGGGAAAAAACAGTTTGATATTACAAAAAAAACACAAAATTATTGTACCAGACAGTGATGATATATGGCTTAAGAGCCCCCCTCCCCCCCCAACCCTGGCCTAACTTGATATCTACAGAATCTTCAGTGTTTTCGCATTAGCTGGCTCGAGGGTGTGTTCCTTAACAGCCCAGTATGTGCTCTTGACCTACACCATTACTCACAGTCACTCAAGGTTTGTGACCTGCGCGCCCCTACTGAGTCCATCTGTTCCGCGAAGGCTTTGAAGTACACTTTTAATGGTCCTTATTTTTCCCTCCCTTCAGGGTCACGTCTTCACCTTGATTTTTCCCTGTTGTCGGCTTGCGCCATTTATTCAGGCTGAGTGATGTCCAGGCATAATATATGAACGATCTAACTGAGCAAATAAGTCACTGTCAAGCAGAAACCTTGTATCTCCAAATTTCAAATTTGTATGTGTTTCTTTTTTTTTTATAAATGAATGCCCCACTTCATTGTTCAAGAGGGTCGTTCAAAAGTAGCTAAAATACCCGATCTACAAGCTCACAACGCGTCGCGATGCGACGCGTTGTGAGCTTGTAGATCGACTATTTTAGCTCTTTCTGAAACATTTTCAAGATGAAAGTGATCAGGTCCATCAGTTGGTTTTATAAATATTTAACCAGTAAAACGCATTAACAAGAGCTTGTGACAAAATGATAACTAAATTGACTCCATTGGAACAGAGGTTCTTCTTTTTCCATTTCTCGAGACTGTTTTGGACATACAAGGTTTCCACCCGACGGCGACGAAATAAAAAGAAGAAAAGAAAAAAAAGCGTCTGACAGAGACAGATACCGGGGCTTCATCTGCAATAATTGCAGCTGGATTTGCAGACTCATCTGTCTTCCATTCTCTATAAGTTTGATTTGACAGTGCTTTGATTGGTCTAAATGCTCTCATTGTTCACACTCCAGCTATCTTCTTTATCGGGTAGAGAGAGATCGATCAATCAGCGCATTATGGTGCACCAACATCCTCCCTGGTGGGACATCATGAGTCCGGGGGGGATTCTCTAGTCATTTGCACTTTTCCTTCAGTTTTTTTTGCCTTAGAGACATCCAAGTCATTTGGGGTCATTTGGGATCTCGGGGGATGGCAATTGCCACCCCCATTGTTCACATTTAACCTCAAATTCAGTTATTATGTGCACATTTGTGCACATTTTCCCCAACGCTGAACATTCTCTGTAGATTGATCTGATTTCAGATCAGTGCAGAGTGCATCTCAATCCATGCCTGTCCATCTACATGAGTTTTTCTGCAACCATATACATTGATTAACCACTTTGAACCTGGCATCCCTATTTTGGTCATTTCGTTTTCTTCTTTTCCCCCAAAACATAGTTTTTTGTGTTGTTTTTTGTTGTTTTTTTGTTGTTCTTTTGTTGTTTTCTTTTTTTTTTCTCTCTCTTTTTTTTTTTATGGTGTAAAGTGGTATTGTAGCTTAACATATGTTTGCCACCCCCTATTTCTTTTCTGAAATGAAGCCTCTAAAAGCATAAATCAGCTATTCCCAACAGGTGGGCTGTGAGAGTGTTGCAAGTGGGGCCCCTTAATAACTGGCAAAACACTAAGATTAATGATGATAAAACATTAATATTTGAAATATATATATTTATACTTAACTACATTAGTTCCATTGATAAGCCGGAGCACAATTGATTGATTGACCATTCAAATAAACACGCTCTGAAAATGCACGCGGGCCACCCTTAACACGGCAGCCAAACGGCTGCATGTTAAGTGGTCAGATGGGTGGGCCGCGAACACTTTAGCGATTTTCAAGTGGGCCCTGATCCAGAAAAGGTCGGGAACCGCTGTCATAGATATTTAAAACATATTTGAAAATCACAAGCAAGACCGCAATCCTACAAAGTACATTTTGGTTGTGACCATCATCAACAGCAGATACTGTGTTTGAAGAGCAGCTGGGTTGTGTGCAGAGGTGGAAAGTAACTAAGTACATTTACTCAAGTACTGTACTAGTGTACAATTTAGAATTCTTAAACTTTTTGATTATTTATACTTTAGTCACACGTTACTTTTCATATATAGATTATTAGTACAAAACAAACATTAACAACTTATAATTCAAAAATAGTAGGTCTGCTATTTTTGAAAAATGGATATGTTTTGGAAAACAATGTGTGAAATAGGATATTCTGCATAATGGCGGTGGGCCGCGAACATATTGGAAGTGGGCCCCCACATAATTGGCAAAACACTAAGATTTTAATGATAATATTTATAACATATTAAAATGTATATATAATAATAATAAAAATCCAAGCTGGAAAATAAACGTGCTCTAAAAATGCGGGCTGAAGTTGATGGTATTTTCAGTCTGTGTGTATGTTTCACAAGTTCATGACAAAAAATAGGCATCTTACTTCAATTTTTTGTCATGAACTACTTCAGACAGTGCGATCGTTTGATATTATACATACACTATAGACCAATTATTTGTTTACTAACATTGAGACTGGACGCACAGGTGATTGTTTCACGCAATCAATTCCCAACCTGTTGTTTTGGGGTGCGCTGGTTTCAGCACACCCTAACCCCCTCTTGTGTGTTGGCTAGTGAGGCGCGTCCTAGCGAGACCTGACAAGGATAAGGATAATGACAGAATGGGTTTCATTGCGCGCATACTGGTTCTTATCAGTGTGACGTCGTCTGTTAAGGGGTCTATAAGTAACACTGTAAGCTCACCAATTACTCCATTTTTCCGCTTTTGCATTTTTTTCCATAAATCAGGGCCATTGAACACCCTTTACGTCTGTGTGTTTATTAAAAAAAAGATTGAACCAATGATAAGTATTAAAAAGCGCTTCT